>NW_027552065.1:0-49192 GCF_045843805.1 Urocitellus parryii | reverse complement strand
TAGGAGAAAACAGAGTGAAACCTAAACATGAAAAGGGTTACTGGAAAGAACGGTTTAACCAGAAGAACGAAATTTAGTGAGCCAAGTGGGATTGGTGTACTGATGATTACCTGCAAGGATCATGAAAATTGGGTGAAAAAATGTTTGCTGAGATTTCCGAAAACTCGTAGATTTTTGGAAGTTTGGCAAACCCTTTCAATTAAAGTGATTCTCGTCAGTCTCTGCTTGGAGCTACTTCAATAGGTCACAAACCATAGCGATAGGACTTGGAACTACATTATTGTGCCAAGTTTCAAGGAGCTAGCACAAACCGTGTTTGATTTAGAGTTCCAACTCCATGTATCCATATAGGAGAAAACAGAGTGAAACCTAAACATGAAAACGGTTACTGCAAAGGCACGGTTTAACCTAGAAGAACGAAATTTGGTGAGCCAAGTGGGATTCGTGTACTGATCATTAAAAGGAAGTATCATCAAGATTGGGTGAAAAAATGTTTGCTGAGATTTCAGGAAACTCGTAGTTTTTTGGAAGCTTGGCAAACCCTTTCAATGAAAGTGATTCTCGTCAGTCTCTGCTTGGTGCTACTTCAATAGGACACAATCCATAGCCATAGACCTTGGAACTACATTATTGTGCCAAGTTTCAAAGAGCTAGCACAAACCGTGTTTGATTTAGAGTTCCAACTACATGTATCCATATAGGAGAAAACAGAGTGAAACCTAAACATGAAAACGGTTACTGCAAAGAAACGGTTTAACCTAGAAGAACGAAATTTTGTGAGCCAAGTGAGATTGGTGTACTGATCATTACCTGCAAGTATCATAAAGATTGGGTGAAAAAATGTTTGCTGAGATTTCAGGAAACTCGTAGTTTTTTGGAAGTTTGGCAAACCCTTTCAATGAAAGTGATTCTCTTCCGTATCTGCTTGGGGCTACTTCAATAGGACACAAACCATAGAGATAGAACTTGGAACTACATTATTCTGCCAAGTTTCAAAAAGCTAGCACAAACCGTTTTTGATTTAGAGTTCCAACTATATGTATCCATATAGGAGAAAACAGAGTGAAACCTAAACATGAAAAAAGTTACTGCAAAGAACGGTTTAACCTAGAAGAACGAAATTTAGTGAGCCAAATGGGATTGGTGTACTGATCATTACCTTCAAGTATCATCAAGATTGGGTGAAAAAAGTTTGCTTTGATTTCAGGAAACTCGTAGTTTTTTGGAAGCTTGGAAACCCCTTTCAATGAAAGTGATTCTCGTCAGTCTCTGCTTGGGGCTTCTTCAATAGGACACAAACCATAGCCATAGAACTTGGAACTACATTATTGTGCCAAGTTTCAAAGAGCTAGCACAAACCGTGTTTGATTTAGAGTTCCAACTACATGTATCCATATAGGAGAAAACAGAGTGAAACCTAAACATGAAAACGGTTACTGCAAAGGAACGGTTTAACCTAGGTGAACTAAATTTGGTGAGCCAAGCGGGATTCATGTACGGATCACTAAGTGCAAGTATCATCAAGATTGGGTGAAAAAATGTTTGCTGAGATTTCAGGAAACTCGTTGTTTTTCGGAAGCTTGGCAACCCTTTCAATGAAAGTGATTCTCGTCAGTCTCTGCTTGGGGCTACTTCAATAGGACACAAACCATAGCGATAGATCTTGGAACTACATTATTGTGCCAAGTTTCAAAGAGCTAGCACAAACCGTGTTTGATTTAGAGTTCCAACTACATGTATCCATATAGAAGAAAACAGAGTGAAACCTAAACATGAAAACGGTTACTGCAAAGGAACGGTTTAACCTAGTAGAACGAAATTTGGTGAGCCAAGTGGGATTGGTGGGCTGATCATTAAGTGGAAGTATCATAAAGATTGGGTGAAAAATGTTTGCTGAGATTTCAGGAAACTCGTAGTTTTTTGAAGCTTGGCAACCCCTTTCAATGAAAGTGATTCTCGTCAGTCTCTGCTTGGGGCTACTTCAATAGGACACAAACCATAGCGATAGAACTTGGAACTACATTATTGTGCCAAGTTTCAAAGAGCTAGCACAAACCGTGTTTGATTTAGATTTCCAACTACATGTATCCATATAGAAGAAAACAGAGTGAAACATAAACATGAAACCAGTTACTGCAAAGGAACGGTTTAACCCAGAAGAACGAAATTTGGTGAGCCAAGTTGGATTCGTGTACTGATCACTACCTGCAAGTATCATCAAGATTGGGTGAAAAAATATTTGCTGAGATTTCAGGAACTTGCAGTTTTTTTTGAAGCTTCCAACCACTTTCAATGAAAGTGATTCTCGTCAGTCTCTGCTTGGGGCTACTTCAATAGGACACAAACCATAGCGATAGAACTTGGAACTACATTATTGTGCCAAGTTTCAAAGAGCTAGCACAAACCGTTTTTGATTTAGAGTTCCAAATACATGTATCCATACAGCAGAAAACAGAGTGAAACCTAAACATGAAAACGTTACTGCAATGGAACGGTTTAACCTAGAAGACAGAAACATGGTGAGCCAAGTGGGATTGGTGTACTAATCATTACCTGCAAGTGTCATCAATACTGGGTGAAAAAATATTTGCTGAGATTTCAGGAAACTCGTACTTTTTTAGAAGCTTGACATCCCCTTTCAATGAAAGTGATTCTCGTTAGTCTCTGCTTGAGGCTAATTCCATAGGAAACAAACCATAGCGATAGAACTTGAACTTCATTATTGTGCCAAGTTTCAGAGAGCTCGCACAAACCGTGTTTGTTTTAGAGTTCCAAATACATGTTTCCACATAGGAGAAAACAGAGTGAAACCTAAATATGAAAACGGTTACTGCAAAGGAATGGTATCATCACGATTGGGTGAAAAAATGTTTGCTGAGATTTCAGGAAAACTCGTAGTTTTTTGGAAGCTTGGCAACATCTTTCAATGAAAGTGATTCTCGTCAGTCTCTGCTTGTGGCTACTTCAATAGGACACAAACCATAGCGATAGAACATGGAACTACATTATTGTGCCAAGTTTCAAAGAGCTAGCACAAACCGTGTTTGATTTAGAGTTCCAATTATATGTATCCATATAGGAGAAAACAGAGTGAAACCTAAACATGAAAATGTTTACTGCAAAGAACGGTTTAACCTAGAAGAACGAAGTTTAGTGAGCCAAGTGGGATTGGTGTACTGATCATTGCCTTCAAGTATCATCAAGATTGGGTGAAAAAAATTTTGCTGAGATTTCAGGAAACTCGTTGTTTTTTGGAAGCTTGGCAACCCCTTTCAATGAAAGTGATTCTCTTCAGTCTCTACTTGGGGCTAATTACATAGGACACAAACCATAGCGATAGAACTTGGAACTACATTATTGTGCCAAGTTTTCAAAGAGCTAGCACAAATCGTGTTTGATTTAGAGTTCCAACTACATGTATCCATATAGGGAAAACATTGTGAAACCTAAAAATGAAAACGGTTACTGCTAAGGAATGGTTTAACCTAGAAGAATGAAATTTGGTGAGCCAAGTGGGATTGGTGTACTGATCATTAAATGTAAGTATCATCAAGATTGGGTGAAAAAATGTTTGCTGAGATTTCAGGAAACTTGTAGTTGTTTGGAAGCTTGGCAACCCCTTTCAGTGAAAGTGACTCTCGTCAGTCTGCTTGGGGCTGCTTCAATAGGACACAAACCATAGTGATTGAACTTGGAACTACATTGTTGTACAAAGTTTCAAAGAGTTAGCACAAACCGTGTTTGATTTAGAGTTCCAACTACATGTATCCATATAGGAGAAAACAGAGTGAAACCTAAACATGAAAACGGTTACTGCAAAGGAACTATTTAACCTAGAAGAACGAAATTTGGTGAGCCAAGTGGGATTGGTGTACTGACCAGTACCTGCAAGTATCATCAAGATTGGGTGAGAAAATGTTTGAAATGTTTTCAGGAAACTCGTCGTTTTGTGGAAGCTTGGCAACCCCTTTCAATGAAAGTGATTCTCGTCAGTCTCTGCTTGGGGCTACTTCAGTAGGACACAAACCATAGCGATAGAACTTGGAACTACATTATTGTGCCAAGTTTCAAAGAGCTAACACAAACCGTGTTTGATTTAGAGTTCCAACTACATGTATCCATATAGGAGAAAACAGAGTGAAACCTAAACATGAAAAGGGTTACTGGAAAGAACGGTTTAACCAGGAAGAACGAAATTTAGTGAGCCAAGTGGGATTGGTGTACTGATGATTACCTGCAAGGATCATAAAATTGGGTGAAAAAATGTTTGCTGAGATTTCCGAAAACTCGTAGATTTTTGGAAGTTTGGCAAACCCTTTCAATTAAAGTGATTCTCGTCAGTCTCTGCTTGGAGCTACTTCAATAGGTCACAAACCATAGCGATACAACTTGGAACTACATTATTGTTCCAAGTTTCATGGAGCTAGCACAAACCGTGTTTGATTTAGAGTTCCAACTCCATGTATCCATATAGGAGAAAACAGAGTGAAACCTAAACATGAAAACGGTTACTGCAAAGGCACGGTTTAACCTAGAAGAACGAAATTTGGTGAGCCAAGTGTTATTGGTGTACTGATCATTAAAAGGAAGTATCATCAAGATTGGGTGAAAAAATGTTTGCTGAGATTTCCGGAAACTCGTACTTTTTGGAAGCTTGGCAATCCCTTTCAATGAAAGTGATTCTCGTCTGTCTCTGCTTGGGGCTTCTTCAATAGGACACAATCCATAGCCATAGAACTTGGAACTACATTATTGTGCCAAGTTTCAAAGAGCTAGCACAAACCGTGTTTGATTTAGAGTTCCAACTACATGTATCCATATAGGAGAAAACAGAGTGAAACCTAAACATGAAAACGGTTACTGCAAAGAAACGGTTTAACCTAGAAGAACGAAATTTTGTGAGCCAAGTGAGATTGGTTTACTGATCATTACCTGCAAGTATCATAAAGATTGGGTGAAAAAATGTTTGCTGAGATTTCTGGAAACTCGTAGTTTTTTGGAAGTTTGGCAAACCCTTTCAATGAAAGTGATTCTCTTCCGTATCTGCTTGGGGCTACTTCAATAGGACACAAACCATAGCGATAGAACTTTGAACTACATTATTCTGCCAAGTTCAAACGCTAGCACAAACCGTGTTTGATTTAGAGTTCCAACTATATGTATCCATATAGGAGAAAACAGAGTGAAACCTAAACATGAAAAAAGTTACTGCAAAGAACGGTTTAACCTAGAAGAACGAATTTAGTGAGCCAAGTGGGATTGGTGTACTGATCATTACCTTCAAGTATCATCAAGATTGGGTGAAAAAAGTTTGCTTTGATTTCAGGAAACTCGTAGTTTTTGGAAGCTTGGAAACCCCTTTCAATGAAAGTGATTCTCGTCAGTCTCTGCTTGGGGCTACTTCAATAGGACACAAACCATAGCGATAGAACTTTTAACTACATTATTGTGCCAAGTTTCAAAGAGCTAGCACAAACCATGATTAATTTAGTGTTCCAACTATATGTATCCATATAGGAGAAAACAGAGTGAAACCTAAATATGAAAAAGGTTACTGCAAAGAACGGTTTAAACCAGAAGAACGAAATTTAGTGAGCCAAGTGATATTAGTGTACTGATCATTACCTGCAAGTATCATCAAGATTGGGTGAAAAAATGTTTGCTGAGATTTCAGGAAACTCGTAGTTTTTTGGAAGTTTGGCAAACCCTTTCAATGAAAGTTATTCTCTTCAGTATCTGCCTTGGGGCTACTTCAATAGGACACAAACCATAGCGATAGAACTTGGAACTACATTATTGTGCCAAGTTTCAAAAAGCTAGCAGAAACCGTGTTTGATTTAGAGTTCCAACTACATGTATCCATATAGGAGAAAACAGAGTGAAACCTAAACATGAAAACGGTTACTGCAAAGGAACTATTTAACCTAGAAGAACGAAATTTGGTGAGCCAAGTGGGATTGGTGTACTGACCAGTACCTGCAAGTATCATCAAGATTGGGGTGAGAAAATGTTTGAAATGTTTTCAGGAAACTCGTCGTTTTGTGGAAGCTTGGCAACCCCTTTCAATGAAAGTGATTCTCGTCAGTCTCTGCTTGGGGCTACTTCAGTAGGACACAAACCATAGCGATAGAACTTGGAACTACATTATTGTGCCAAGTTTCAAAGAGCTAACACAAACCGTGTTTGATTTAGAGTTCCAACTACATGTATCCATATAGGAGAAAACAGAGTGAAACCTAAACATGAAAAGGGTTACTGGAAAGAACGGTTTAACCCAGAAGAACGAAATTTAGTGAGCCAAGTGGGATTGGTGTACTGATGATTACCTGCAAGGATCATGAAAATTGGGTGAAAAAATGTTTGCTGAGATTTCCGAAAACTCGTAGATTTTTGGAAGTTTGGCAAACCCTTTCAATTAAAGTGATTCTCGTCAGTCTCTGCTTGGAGCTACTTCAATAGGTCACAAACCATAGCGATAGGACTTGGAACTACATTATTGTGCCAAGTTTCAAGGAGCTAGCACAAACCGTGTTTGATTTAGAGTTCCAACTCCATGTATCCATATAGGAGAAAACAGAGTGAAACCTAAACATGAAAACGGTTACTGCAAAGGCACGGTTTAACCTAGAAGAACGAAATTTGGTGAGCCAAGTGGGATTCGTGTACTGATCATTAAAAGGAAGTATCATCAAGATTGGGTGAAAAAATGTTTGCTGAGATTTCAGGAAACTCGTAGTTTTTGGAAGCTTGGCAAACCCTTTCAATGAAAGTGATTCTCGTCAGTCTCTGCTTGGTGCTACTTCAATAGGACACAATCCATAGCCATAGACCTTGGAACTACATTATTGTGCCAAGTTTCAAAGAGCTAGCACAAACCGTGTTTGATTTAGAGTTCCAACTACATGTATCCATATAGGAGAAAAACAGAGTGAAACCTAAACATGAAAACGGTTACTGCAAAGAAACGGTTAACCTAGAAGAACGAAATTTTGTGAGCCAAGTGAGATTGGTGTACTGATCATTACCTGCAAGTATCATAAAGATTGGGTGAAAAAATGTTTGCTGAGATTTCAGGAAACTCGTAGTTTTTTGGAAGTTTGGCAAACCCTTTCAATGAAAGTGATTCTCTTCCGTATCTGCTTGGGGCTACTTCAATAGGACACAAACCATAGAGATAGAACTTGGAACTACATTATTCTGCCAAGTTTCAAAAAGCTAGCACAAACCGTTTTTGATTTAGAGTTCCAACTATATGTATCCATATAGGAGAAAACAGAGTGAAACCTAAACATGAAAAAAGTTACTGCAAAGAACGGTTTAACCTAGAAGAACGAAATTTAGTGAGCCAAGTGGGATTGGTGTACTGATCATTACCTTCAAGTATCATCAAGATTGGGTGAAAAAAGTTTGCTTTGATTTCAGGAAACTCGTAGTTTTTTGGAAGCTTGGAAACCCCTTTCAATGAAAGTGATTCTCGTCAGTCTCTGCTTGGGGCTTCTTCAATAGGACACAAACCATAGCCATAGAACTTGGAACTACATTATTGTGCCAAGTTTCAAAGAGCTAGCACAAACCGTGTTTGATTTAGAGTTCCAACTACATGTATCCATATAGGAGAAAACAGAGTGAAACCTAAACATGAAAACGGTTACTGCAAAGGAAACGGTTTAACCTAGGTGAACTAAATTTGGTGAGCCAAGCGGGATTCATGTACGGATCACTAAGTGCAAGTATCATCAAGATTGGGTGAAAAAAATGTTTGCTGAGATTTCAGGAAACTCGTTGTTTTTCGGAAGCTTGGCAACCCCTTTCAATGAAAGTGATTCTCGTCAGTCTCTGCTTGGGGCTACTTCAATAGGACACAAACCATAGCGATAGATCTTGGAACTACATTATTGTGCCAAGTTTCAAAGAGCTAGCACAAACCGTGTTTGATTTAGAGTTCCAACTACATGTATCCATATAGAAGAAAACAGAGTGAAACCTAAACATGAAAACGGTTACTGCAAAGGAACGGTTTAACCTAGTAGAACGAAATTTGGTGAGCCAAGTGGGATTGGTGGGCTGATCATTAAGTGGAAGTATCATAAAGATTGGGTGAAAAATGTTTGCTGAGATTTCAGGAAACTCGTAGTTTTTTGGAAGCTTGGCACCCCTTTCAATGAAAGTGATTCTCGTCAGTCTCTGCTTGGGGCTACTTCAATAGGACACAAACCATAGCGATAGAACTTGGAACTACATTATTGTGCCAAGTTTCAAAGAGCTAGCACAAACCGTGTTTGATTTAGATTTCCAACTACATGTATCCATATAGAAGAAAACAGAGTGAAACATAAACATGAAACCAGTTACTGCAAAGGAACGGTTTAACCCTGAAGAACGAAATTTTGGTGAGCCAAGTTGGATTCGTGTACTGATCACTACCTGCAAGTATCATCAAGATTGGGTGAAAAAAATATTTGCTGAGATTTCAGGAACTTGCAGTTTTTTTTTGAAGCTTCCAACCACTTTCAATGAAAGTGATTCTCGTCAGTCTCTGCTTGGGGCTACTTCAATAGGACACAAACCATAGCGATAGAACTTGGAACTACATTATTGTGCCAAGTTTCAAAGAGCTAGCACAAACCGTTTTTGATTTAGAGTTCCAAATACATGTATCCATACAGCAGAAAACAGAGTGAAACCTAAACATGAAAACGTTACTGCAATGGAACGGTTTAACCTAGAAGACCGAAACATGGTGAGCCAAGTGGGATTGGTGTACTAATCATTACCTGCAAGTGTCATCAATACTGGGTGAAAAAATATTTGCTGAGATTTCAGGAAACTCGTACTTTTTTAGAAGCTTGACATCCCCTTTCAATGAAAGTGATTCTCGTCAGTCTCTGCTTGAGGCTAATTCCATAGGAAACAAACCATAGCGATAGAACTTGAACTTCATTATTGTGCCAAGTTTCAGAGAGCTCGCACAAACCGTGTTTGTTTTAGAGTTCCAAATACATGTTTCCATATAGGAGAAAACAGAGTGAAACCTAAATATGAAAACGGTTACTGCAAAGGAACGGTATCATCACGATTGGGTGAAAAAATGTTTGCTGAGATTTCAGGAAAACTCGTAGTTTTTTGGAAGCTTGGCAACATCTTTCAATGAAAGTGATTCTCGTCAGTCTCTGCTTGTGGCTACTTCAATAGGACACAAACCATAGCGATAGAACATGGAACTACATTATTGTGCCAAGTTTCAAAGAGCTAGCACAAACCGTGTTTGATTTAGAGTTCCATTTATATGTATCCATATAGGAGAAAACAGAGTGAAACCTAAACATGAAAATGTTTACTGCAAAGAACGGTTTAACCTAGAAGAACGAAGTTTAGTGAGCCAAGTGGGATTGGTGTACTGATCATTGCCTTCAAGTATCATCAAGATTGGGTGAAAAAATTTTGCTGAGATTTCAGGAAACTCGTTGTTTTTTGGAAGCTTGGCAACCCCTTTCAATGAAAGTGATTCTCTTCAGTCTCTACTTGGGGCTAATTACATAGGACACAAACCATAGCGATAGAACTTGGAACTACATTATTGTGCCAAGTTTCAAAGAGCTAGCACAAATCGTGTTTGATTTAGAGTTCCAACTACATGTATCCATATAGGGAAAACATTGTGAAACCTAAAAATGAAAACGGTTACTGCTAAGGAATGGTTTAACCTAGAAGAATGAAATTTGGTGAGCCAAGTGGATTGGTGTACTGATCATTAAATGTAAGTATCATCAAGATTGGGTGAAAAAATGTTTGCTGAGATTTCAGGAAACTTGTAGTTGTTTGGATGCTTGGCAACCCCTTTCAGTGAAAGTGACTCTCGTCAGGCTGCTTGGGGCTGCTTCAATAGGACACAAACCATAGCGATTGAACTTGGAACTACATTGTTGTACAAAGTTTCAAAGAGTTAGCACAAACCGTGTTTGATTTAGAGTTCCAACTACATGTATCCATATAGGAGAAAACAGAGTGAAACCTAAACATGAAAACGGTTACTGCAAAGGAACTATTTAACCTAGAAGAACGAAATTTGGTGAGCCAAGTGGGATTGGTGTACTGACCAGTACCTGCAAGTATCATCAAGAATGGGTGAGAAAATGTTTGAAATGTTTTCAGGAAACTCGTCGTTTTGTGGAAGCTTGGCAACCCCTTTCAATGAAAGTGATTCTCGTCAGTCTCTGCTTGGGGCTACTTCAGTAGGACACAAACCATAGCGATAGAACTTGGAACTACATTATTGTGCCAAGTTTCAAAGAGCTAACACAAACTGTGTTTGATTTAGAGTTCCAACTACATGTATCCATATAGGACAAAACAGAGTGAAACCTAAACATGAAAAGGTTACTGGAAAGAACGGTTTAACCCAGAAGAACGAAATTTAGTGAGCCAAGTGGGATTGGTGTACTGATGATTACCTGCAAGGATCATAATAATTGGGTGAAAAAATGTTTGCTGAGATTTCCGAAAACTCGTAGATTTTTGGAAGTTTGGCAAACCCTTTCAATTAAAGTGATTCTCGTCAGTCTCTGCTTGGAGCTACTTCAATAGGTCACAAACCATAGCGATACAACTTGGAACTACATTATTGTGCCAAGTTTCAAGGAGCTAGCACAAACCGTGTTTGATTTAGAGTTCCAACTCCATGTATCCATATAGGAGAAAACAGAGTGAAACCTAAACATGAAAACGGTTACTGCAAAGGCACGGTTTAACCTAGAAGAACGAAATTTGGTGAGCCAAGTGTTATTGGTGTACTGATCATTAAAAGGAAGTATCATCAAGATTGGGTGAAAAAATGTTTGCTGAGATTTCCGGAAACTCGTACTTTTTGGAAGCTTGGCAATCCCTTTCAATGAAAGTGATTCTCGTCTGTCTCTGCTTGGGGCTTCTTCAATAGGACACAATCCATAGCCATAGAACTTGGAACTACATTATTGTGCCAAGTTTCAAAGAGCTAGCACAAACCGTGTTTGATTTAGAGTTCCAACTACATGTATCCATATAGGAGAAAACAGAGTGAAACCTAAACATGAAAACGGTTACTGCAAAGAAACGGTTTAACCTAGAAGAACGAAATTTTGTGAGCCAAGTGAGATTGGTTTACTGATCATTACCTGCAAGTATCATAAAGATTGGGTGAAAAAATGTTTGCTGAGATTTCTGGAAACTCGTAGTTTTTTGGAAGTTTGGCAAACCCTTTCAATGAAAGTGATTCTCTTCCGTATCTGCTTGGGGCTACTTCAATAGGACACAAACCATAGCGATAGAACTTTGAACTACATTATTCTGCCAAGTTTCAAAACGCTAGCACAAACCGTGTTTGATTTAGAGTTCCAACTATATGTATCCATATAGGAGAAAACAGAGTGAAACCTAAACATGAAAAAAGTTACTGCAAAGAACGGTTTAACCTAGAAGAACGAAATTTAGTGAGCCAAGTGGGATTGGTGTACTGATCATTACCTTCAAGTATCATCAAGATTGGGTGAAAAAAGTTTGCTTTGATTTCAGGAAACTAGTAGTTTTTTGGAAGCTTGGAAACCCCTTTCAATGAAAGTGATTCTCGTCAGTCTCTGCTTGGGGCTACTTCAATAGGACACAAACCATAGCGATAGAACTTTTAACTACATTATTGTGCCAAGTTTCAAAGAGCTAGCACAAACCATGTTTAATTTAGTGTTCCAACTATATGTATCCATATAGGAGAAAACAGAGTGAAACCTAAATATGAAAAAGGTTACTGCAAAGAACGGTTTAAACCAGAAGAACGAAATTTAGTGAGCCAAGTGATATTAGTGTACTGATCATTACCTGCAAGTATCATCAAGATTGGGTGAAAAAATGTTTGCTGAGATTTCAGGAAACTCGTAGTTTTTTGGAAGTTTGGCAAACCCTTTCAATGAAAGTTATTCTCTTCAGTATCTGCTTGGGGCTACTTCAATAGGACACAAACCATAGCGATAGAACTTGGAACTACATTATTGTGCCAAGTTTCAAAAAGCTAGCAGAAACCGTGTTTGATTTAGAGTTCCAACTACATGTATCCATATAGGAGAAAACAGAGTGAAACCTAAACATGAAAACGGTTACTGCAAAGGAACTATTTAACCTAGAAGAACGAAATTTGGTGAGCCAAGTGGGATTGGTGTACTGACCAGTACCTGCAAGTATCATCAAGATTGGGTGAGAAAATGTTTGAAATGTTTTCAGGAAACTCGTCGTTTTGTGGAAGCTTGGCAACCCCTTTCAATGAAAGTGATTCTCGTCAGTCTCTGCTTGGGGCTACTTCAGTAGGACACAAACCATAGCGATAGAACTTGGAACTACATTATTGTGCCAAGTTTCAAAGAGCTAACACAAACCGTGTTTGATTTAGAGTTCCAACTACATGTATCCATATAGGAGAAAACAGAGTGAAACCTAAACATGAAAAGGGTTACTGGAAAGAACGGTTTAACCCAGAAGAACGAAATTTAGTGAGCCAAGTGGGATTGGTGTACTGATGATTACCTGCAAGGATCATGAAAATTGGGTGAAAAAATGTTTGCTGAGATTTCCGAAAACTCGTAGATTTTTGGAAGTTTGGCAAACAATTTCAATTAAAGTGATTCTCGTCAGTCTCTGCTTGGAGCTACTTCAATAGGTCACAAACCATAGCGATAGGACTTGGAACTACATTATTGTGCCAAGTTTCAAGGAGCTAGCACAAACCGTGTTTGATTTAGAGTTCCAACTCCATGTATCCATATAGGAGAAACAGAGTGAAACCTAAACATGAAAACGGTTACTGCAAAGGCACGGTTTAACCTAGAAGAACGAAATTTGGTGAGCCAAGTGGGATTCGTGTACTGATCATTAAAAGGAAGTATCATCAAGATTGGGTGAAAAAATGTTTGCTGAGATTTCAGGAAACTCGTAGTTTTTTGGACGCTTGGCAAACCCTTTCAATGAAAGTGATTCTCGTCAGTCTCTGCTTGGTGCTACTTCAATAGGACACAATCCATAGCCATAGACCTTGGAACTACATTATTGTGCCAAGTTTCAAAGAGCTAGCACAAACCGTGTTTGATTTAGAGTTCCAACTACATGTATCCATATAGGAGAAAACAGAGTGAAACCTAAACATGAAAACGGTTACTGCAAAGAAACGGTTTAACCTAGAAGAACGAAATTTTGTGAGCCAAGTGAGATTGGTTTACTGATCATTACCTGCAAGTATCATAAAGATTGGGTGAAAAAATGTTTGCTGAGATTTCTGGAAACTCGTAGTTTTTTGGAAGTTTGGCAAACCCTTTCAATGAAAGTGATTCTCTTCCGTATCTGCTTGGGGCTACTTCAATAGGACACAAACCATAGCGATAGAACTTTGAACTACATTATTCTGCCAAGTTTCAAAACGCTAGCACAAACCGTGTTTGATTTAGAGTTCCAACTATATGTATCCATATAGGAGAAAACAGAGTGAAACCTAAACATGAAAAAAGTTACTGCAAAGAACGGTTTAACCTAGAAGAACGAAATTTAGTGAGCCAAGTGGGATTGGTGTACTGATCATTACCTTCAAGTATCATCAAGATTGGGTGAAAAAAGTTTGCTTTGATTTCAGGAAACTCGTAGTTTTTTGGAAGCTTGGAAACCCCTTTCAATGAAAGTGATTCTCGTCAGTCTCTGCTTGGGGCTACTTCAATAGGACACAAACCATAGCGATAGAACTTTTAACTACATTATTGTGCCAAGTTTCAAAGAGCTAGCACAAACCATGTTTAATTTAGTGTTCCAACTATATGTATCCATATAGGAGAAAACAGAGTGAAACCTAAATATGAAAAAGGTTACTGCAAAGAACGGTTTAAACCAGAAGAACGAAATTTAGTGAGCCAAGTGATATTAGTGTACTGATCATTACCTGCAAGTATCATCAAGATTGGGTGAAAAAATGTTTGCTGAGATTTCAGGAAACTCGTAGTTTTTTGGAAGTTTGGCAAACCCTTTCAATGAAAGTTATTCTCTTCAGTATCTGCTTGGGGCTACTTCAATAGGACACAAACCATAGCGATAGAACTTGGAACTACATTATTGTGCCAAGTTTCAAAAAGCTAGCAGAAACCGTGTTTGATTTAGAGTTCCAACTACATGTATCCATATAGGAGAAAACAGAGTGAAACCTAAACATGAAAACGGTTACTGCAAAGGAACTATTTAACCTAGAAGAACGAAATTTGGTGAGCCAAGTGGGATTGGTGTACTGACCAGTACCTGCAAGTATCATCAAGATTGGGTGAGAAAATGTTTGAAATGTTTTCAGGAAACTCGTCGTTATGTGGAAGCTTGGCAACCCCTTT
Source organism: Urocitellus parryii (assembly GCF_045843805.1). NCBI lineage: Eukaryota > Metazoa > Chordata > Mammalia > Rodentia > Sciuridae > Urocitellus > Urocitellus parryii. The sequence continues at coordinate 34,814 of NW_027552065.1, read as the reverse complement.
CAATGAAAGTGATTCTCGTCAGTCTCTGCTTGGGGCTACTTCAGTAGGACACAAACCATAGCGATAGAACTTGGAACTACATTATTGTGCCAAGTTTCAAAGAGCTAACACAAACCGTGTTTGATTTAGAGTTCCAACTCCATGTATCCATATAGGAGAAAACAGAGTGAAACCAAAACATGAAAAGGGTTACTGGAAAGAACGGTTTAACACAGAAGAACGAAATTTAGTGAGCCAAGTGTGATTGGTGTACTGATGATTACCTGCAAGGATCATGAAAATTGGGTGAAAAAATGTTTGCTGAGATTTCCGAAAACTCGTAGATTTTTGGAAGTTTGGCAAACCCTTTCAATTAAAGTGATTCTCGTCAGTCTCTGCTTGGAGCTACTTCAATAGGTCACAAACCATAGCGATAGGACTTGGAACTACATTATTGTGCCAAGTTTCAAGGAGCTAGCACAAACCGTGTTTGATTTAGAGTTCCAACTCCATGTATCCATATAGGAGAAAACAGAGTGAAACCTAAACATGAAAACGGTTACTGCAAAGGCACGGTTTAACCTAGAAGAACGAAATTTGGTGAGCCAAGTGGGATTCGTGTACTATCATTAAAAGGAAGTATCATCAAGATTGGGTGAAAAAATGTTTGCTGAGATTTCAGGAAACTCGTAGTTTTTTGGAAGCTTGGCAAACCCTTTCAATGAAAGTGATTCTCGTCAGTCTCTGCTTGGTGCTACTTCAATAGGACACAATCCATAGCCATAGACCTTGGAACTACATTATTGTGCCAAGTTTCAAAGAGCTAGCACAAACCGTGTTTGATTTAGAGTTCCAACTACATGTATCCATATAGGAGAAAACAGAGTGAAACCTAAACATGAAAACGGTTACTGCAAAGAAACGGTTTAACCTAGAAGAACGAAATTTTGTGAGCCAAGTGGGATTGGTGTACTGATCATTACCTTCAAGTATCATCAAGATTGGGTGAAAAAAGTTTGCTTTGATTTCAGGAAACTCGTAGTTTTTTGGAAGCTTGGAAACCCCTTTCAATGAAAGTGATTCTCGTCAGTCTCTGCTTGGGGCTACTTCAATAGGACACAAACCATAGCGATAGAACTTTTAACTACATTATTGTGCCAAGTTTCAAAGAGCTAGCACAAACCATGTTTAATTTAGTGTTCCAACTATATGTATCCATATAGGAGAAAACAGAGTGAAACCTAAATATGAAAAAGGTTACTGCAAAGAACGGTTTAAACCAGAAGAACGAAATTTAGTGAGCCAAGTGATATTAGTGTACTGATCATTACCTGCAAGTATCATAAAGATTGGGTGAAAAAATGTTTGCTGAGATTTCAGGAAACTCGTAGTTTTTTGGAAGTTTGGCAAACCCTTTCAATGAAAGTTATTCTCTTCAGTATCTGCTTGGGGCTACTTCAATAGGACACAAACCATAGCGATAGAACTTGGAACTACATTATTGTGCCAAGTTTCAAAAAGCTAGCACAAACCGTGTTTGATTTAGAGTTCCAACTACATGTATCCATATAGGAGAAAACAGAGTGAAACCTAAACATGAAAACGGTTACTGCAAAGAACGGTTTAACCTAGAAGAACGAAGTTTAGTGAGCCAAGAGGGATTGGTGTACTGATCATTAAATGGAAGTATCATCAAGATTGGGTGAAAAAATGTTTGCTGTTCAAATTTCGGGAAACTCGTAGTTTTTTTTAAGCTTGGCAACCCCTTTAAATGAAAGTGATTCTCGTCAGTCTCTGCTTAGGGCTACTTCAAAGGACACAAACCATAGCGATAGAACTTGGAACTACATTATTGTGCCAAGTTTCAAAGAGCTAGCACAAACCGTGTTTGATTTAGAGTTCCAACTACATGTATCCATGTAGGAGAAAACGGATTGAAACCTAAACATGAAAACGGTTCCTGCAAAGGAACGGTTAAACCTAGATGAAAAAATTTGGTGAGCCAAGTGGGATTGGTGTGCTGATCATTAATTGGAAGTAGCATAAAGATTGGGTGAAAAAATGTTTGCTGAGATTTCAGAAAACTCGTTGTTTTTTGGAAGCTTGGAAACCCCTTTCAATGAAAGTAATTCTCCTCAGTCTGCTTAGGGCTACTGCAATAGGACACAAACCATAGCGATAGAACTTGGAACTACATTATTGTGCCAAGTTTCAAAGAGCTAGCACAAACCGTGTTTGATTTAGAGTTCCAACTACATGTGTTCATATAGGAAAAAACAGAGCGAAACCTAAACATGAAAACGGTTACTGCAAAGGAACGGTTTAACCTAGAAGAACGAAATTTGGTGAGCCAAGTAGGATTCATGTACTGATCACTACCTGCAAGTATCATCAAGATTGGGTGAAAAAAATGTTTGCTGAGATTTCAGGAACCTCGTAGTTTTTTGGAAGCTTTGCAACCCCTTTCAATGAAAGTGATTCACCTCAGTTTCTGCTTGGGGATACTTCAATAGGACATAAACCATAGCGATAGAACTTGGAACTACAGAAATGTGCCAACTTTCAAAGAGCTAGCACAAACTCTGTTTGATTTAGAGTTCCAAATACATGGATCCATTTAGGAGGAAACACAGTGAAACCTAAACATGAAAACGGTTACTGAAATGGAACGGTTTAACCTAGAAGAACGAAATTTGGTTAGCCAAGTGGAATGGTGTACTGATCATTAAATGGAAGTATCATCAAGTTTGGGTGAAAAAATGATTGCTTAGATTTCTTGAAACTCGTAGTTTTTTGGAAGTTGGCAATCCCTTTCAATGAAAGTGATTCTCGTCAGTCTCTGCTTGGGGCTTCTTCAATAGGACACAAACCATAGTGATAGAACTTGAAACTACATTATTGTGCCAAGTTTCAAAGAGCTAGCACAAACCGTGTTTGATTTAGATTTCCAACTACATGTATCCATATACGAGAAAACAGAGTGAAACCTAAACATGAAAACGGTTCCTGCAAAGGAACGGTTTAACCTAGAAGAACGAAATTTGATTAGCCAAGTGGAATTGGTGTACTGATCATTAAATGGAAGTATCATCAAGATTGGGTGAAAAAATGTTTGCTGAGATTTCTGGAAACTCGTAGTTTTTTGGAAGCTTGGCAACCCCTTTCAATGAAAGTGATTCTCGTCAGTCTCTGCTTGGGGCTACTTCAAAGGACACAAACCATATCGATAGAACTTGGAACTACATTATTGTGCCAAGTTTCAAAGAGCTAGCACAAACCATGTTTGATTTAGAGTTCCAACTACATGTATCCATATAGGAGAAACAGAGTGAAACCTAACCATGAAAACGGTTCCTGCAAAGGAACGGTTTAACCTAGATGAACGAAATTTGGTGAGCCAAGTAGGATTGGTGTGCTGATCATTAAATGGAAGTATCATCAAGATTGGGTGAAAAAATGTTTGCTGAGATTTCAGAAAACTCGTAGTTTTTTGGTAGCTTGGCAACCCCTTTCAATGAAAGTGATTCTCGTCAGTCTCTGCTTGGGGCTACATCAATAGGACACAAACCATAGCGATAGAACGTGGAACTACATCATTGTGCCAAGTTTCAAAGAGCTAGCACAAACCGTGTTTGATTTAGATTTCCAACTACATGTGTTCATATAGGAAAAAACAGAGCGAAACCTAAACATGAAAACGGTTTCTGCAAAGAAACGGTTTAACCTAGAAGAACGAAATTTGGTGAGCCCTGTAGGATTCGTGTACTGATCACTACCTGCATGTATCATCAAGTTTAGGTGAAAAAAATGTTTGCTGAGATTTCAGGAACCTCTTAGTTTTTTGGAAGTTTTGCAACCCCTTTCAATGAAAGTGATTCACGTCAGTCTCTGCTTGGGGCTACCTCAATAGGACATAAACCATAGCGATTGAACTTGGAATTACATATTGTGCCAACATTCAAAGAGCTAGCACAAACACTGTTTGATTTAGAGTTCCAAATACATGTATCCATTTAGGAGGAAACACAGTGAAACCTAAACCTGAAAACGGTTACTGCAAAGGAACGGTTTAACCTAGAAGAACGAAATTTGGTGAGACAAGTGGAATTGTGTACTGATCATTAAATGGAAGTATCATCAAGTTTGGGTGAAAAAATATTTGCTGAGATTTCAGGAAACTCGTAGTTTTTTGGTAGCTTGGCAACCCCTTTCCTTGAAAGTGATTCTCGTCAGTCTCTGCATGGTTCAACTTAAATAAGACACAAACCATAGCGATAGAACTTGGAACTACATTATTGTGCCAATTTTCAAAGAGCTATCACAAACCGTGTTTGATTTAGAGTTCCAACTACATGTATCCATATACGAGAAAACAGATTGAAACCTAAACATGAAAACGGTTACTGCAAAGAACGGTTTAACCTAGAAGAACGAAATTTAGGGAGCCATGTGGGATTGGTGTGCTGATCATTACCTTCAAGTATCATCAAGATTGGGTGAAAAAAATTTTGCTGAGATTTCAGGAAACTCGTAGATTTTTGGAAGCTTGGCAACCCATTTCAGTGAAAGTGATTCTCGTCAGTCTCTGCTTGGGGCTACTTCAATTGGACACAAACCATAGCGATAGAACTTGGAACTACATTATTGTGCCAAGTTTCAAAGAGCTAGCGCAAACCGTGTTTGATTTAGAGTTCCTACTACATGTATCCATATAGGAGAAAACAGAGTGAAACCGAAACATGAAAAAGGTTACTGCAAAGAACGGTTTAAACCAGAAGAACGAAATTCAGTGAGCCAAGTGAGATTGGTGTACTGATCATTACCTGCAAGAATCATAAAGATTTGGTGAAAAAATGTTTGCTGAGATTTCAGGAAACTCGTAGTTTTTTGGAAGTTTGGCAAACCCTTTAAATGAAAATGATTCTCTTCAGTATCTGCTTGGGGCTACTTCAATAGGACACAAACCATAGCGATAGAACTTGGATCTACATTATTGTGCCAAGTTTCAAAAAGCTAGCACAAACCGTGTTTGATTTAGAGTTCCAACTACATGTATCCATATAGGAGAAAACAGAGTGAAACCTTAACATGAAAACGGTTACTGCAAAGAACGGTTTAACCTACAAGAACGAAGTTTAGTGAGCCAAGTGGGATTGGTGTACTGATCATTAAATGGAAGTATCATCAAGATTTGGTGAAAAAATGTTTGCTGAGATTTCAGGAAACTCGTAGTTTTTTGGAAGCTTGGCAAACCCTTTCAATGAAAGTGATTCTCGTCAGTCTCTGCTTGGGGCAACTTCCATAAGACACAAACCATAGCGATAGAACTTGGAAGTACATTATTGTGCCATTTTCAAAGAGCTAACACAAACCGTGTTTGATTTAGAGTTCCAACTACATGTATCCATATAGGAGAAAACAGATTGAAACCTAAACATGAAAACGGTTACTGCAAAGAACGGTTTAACCTAGAATAACGAAATTTAGGGAGCCATGTGGGATTGGTGTACTGATCATTACCTTTAAGTATCATCAAGATTGGGTGATAAAGTTTGCTGAGATTTCAGGAAACTCGTAGATTTTTGGAAGCTTTGCAACCCCTTTCATTGAAAGTGATTCTCCTCAGTCTCTGCTTGGGGCTACTTCAATAGGACACAAACCATAGTGATAGAACTTGGAACTACATTATTGTGCCAAGTTTCAAAGAGCTAGCACAAACCGTGTTTGATTTAGAGTTCCAACTCCATGTATCCATATAGGAGAAAACAGAGTGAAACCAAAACATGAAAAAGGTTACTGCAAAGAACGGTTTAAACCAGAAGAACGAAATTTAGTGAGCCAAGTGAGATTGGTGTACTGATCATTACCTGCAAGTATCATAAAAATTGGGTGAAAAAATATTTGCTGAGATTTCAGGAAACTCGTAGTTTTTTGGAAGTTTGGCAAACCCTTTCAATGAAAGTGATTCTCTTCAGTATCTGCTTGGGGCTACTTCAATAGGACACAAACCATAGCGATAGAACTTGGAACTACATTATTGTGCCAAGTTTCAAAAAGCTACCACAAACCGTGTTTGATTTAGAGTTACAACTACATGTATCCATACAGGAGAAAACAGAGTGAAACCTAAACATGAAAACGGTTACTGCAAAGAACGGTTTAACCTAGAAGAACGAAGTTTAGTGAGCCAAGAGGGATTGGTGTACTGATCATTACCTTCAAGTATTCTCAAGATTGGGTGAAAAAATGTTTCCTGAGAATTCAGGAAACTCTTAGTTTTTTGGTAGCTTGGCAACCCCTTTCAATGAAAGTGATTCTCGCCAGTCTCTGCTTGGGGCTACTTACACAGGACCCAAACATAGCGATAGAACTTGGAACTACATTATTCTGCCAAGTTTCAAAGAGCTAGCACAAACCGTGTTTGATTTAGAGTTCCAACTACATGTATCCATATAGGAGAAAACAGATTGAAACCTAAACATGAAAACGGTTACTGCAAAGGAACGGTTTAACCTAGAAGAACGAAATTTAGGGAGCCATGTGGGATTGGTGTACTGATCATTACCTTCAAGTATCATCAAGATTGGGTGATAAAGTTTGCTGAGATTTCAGGAAACTCGTAGTTTTTTGGAAGCTTGGCAACCCCTTTCAATGAAAGTGATTCTCGTCAGTCTCTGCTTGGGGCTACTTCAAAGGACACAAACCATAGTGATAGAACTTGGAAATACAGTATTGTGCCAAGTTTCAAAGAGCTAGCACAAACCGTGTTTGATTTAGAGTTCCAACTACATGTATATATATAGGAGAAAACAGAGTCAAACCTAAACATGAAAACGGTTCCTGCAAAGGAACCGTTTAACCTACATGAACGAAATTTTGAGCCAAGTTTGATTGGTGTGCTGATCATTAAATGGAAGTATCATCAAGATTGGGTGAAAAAATGTTTGCTGAGATTTCAGAAAACTCGTAGTTTTTTGGAAGCTTGGCAACCCGTTTCAATGAAAGTGATTCTCGTCAGTCTCTGCTTGGGGCTACTTCAATAGGACACAAACCATAGCGATAGAACTTGGAACTACATTATTGTGCCATGTTTCAAAGAGCTAGCACGAACCGTGTTTGATTTAGAGTTCCAACTACATGTGTTCATATAGGAAAAAACAGAGCGAAACCTAAACATGAAAACGGTTACTGCAAAGGAACGGATTAACCTAGAAGAACGAAATTTGGTGAGCAAGTAGGATTCGTGTATTGATCACTACATGCAAGTATCATCAAGATTGGGTGAAAAAATGTTTGCTGAGATTTCAAGAAACTCGTAGTTTTTTGGAAGCTTGGCAACCCCTTTCAATGAAAGTGATTCACGTCAGTCTCTGCTTGGGGCTACTTCAATAGGATGTGAACCATAGCGATAGAATTTGGAACTACATAATTGTGCCAACTTTCAAAGAGCTAGCACAAACACTGTTTGATTTAGTGTTTCAAATACATGTATCCATTTAGGAGGAAACAGAGTGAAACCTAAACATGAAAAAGGTTACTGCAAAGGAACCGTTTAACCTAGAAGAACGAAATTTGGTCAGCCAAGTGGGATTGGTGTACTAATCATTACCTGCAAGTGTCATCAATATTGGGTGAAAAAACGTTTGCTGAGATTTCAGGAAACTCTTAGTTTTTTGGAAGCTTGGCAACCCCTTTCAATGAAAGTGATTCTCGGCAGTCTCTGCTTGGGGCTACTTCAATAGGACACAAACCATAGCGATAGAACTTGGAAGTACATTATTGTGCCAAGATTCAAAGAGCTAGCACAAACCGTGTTTGATTTAGAGTTCCAACTACATGTATCCATATAGGAGAAAACAGAGTGAAACCTAAACATGAAAAAGGTTACTGCAAAGAACGGTTTAAACCAGAAGAACGAAATTTAGTGAGCCAAGTGAGATTGGTGTAATTGATCATTACCTGCAAATATCATAAAGATTGGGTGAAAAAATGTTAGCTGAGATTTCAGGAAACTCGTAGTTTTTTGGAAGCTTGGCACCCCTTTTAATGAAAGTGATTCTCGCCATCTCTGCTTGGGGCTACTTAAATAGGACACAAACCATAGCGATAGAACTTGGAACTACATTATTGTGCCAAGTTTCATAGAGCTAGCACAATCCGTGTTTGATTTAGATTTCCAACTACATGTATCCATATAGGAGAAAACAGAGTGAAACCTAAAAATGAAAATGGTTACTGCAAAGGAACCATTTAACCTAGAAGAACGAAATTTGGTCAGCCAAGTGGGATTGGTGTACTGATCTTTACCTGCAAGTATCATAAGATTGGGTGAAAAAATGTTTGCTGAGATTTCAGAAACTCGTAGTTTTTGGAAGCTTGGCAACCCTTTCAATGAAAGTGATTCTCGTCAGTCTCTGCTTGGGGCTACTTCAATAGGACACAAACCATAGCGATAGAACTTGGAACTACATTATTGTGCCAAGTTTCAAAGAGCTAGCACAAACCGTGTTTGATTTAGAGTTCCAACTACATGTATCCATATAGGAGAAAACAGAGTGAAACCTAAACATGAAAACGGTTACTGCAAAGAACGGTTTAACCCAGAAGAACGAAATTTAGTGAGCCAAGAGGGATTGGTGTACTGATCATTACCTGCAAGTATCATCAATATTGGGTGAAAAAATGTTTGCTGAGATTTCAGGAAACTCGTAGTTTTTTGGAAGCTTGGCAACCCCTTTCAATGAAAGTGATTCTCGTCAGTCTCTGCCTTGGGGCTACTTCAATAGGACACAAACCATAGCGATAGAACTTGGAACTACATTATTGTGCCACATTTCAAAGAGCTAGCACAAACCGTGTTTGTTTAGAGTTCCAACTACATGTATCCATATAGAAGAAAACAGAGTGAAACCTAAACATGAAAACGGTTACTGCAAAGGAACGGTTTAACCTAGAAGAACGAAATTTGGTGAGCCAAGTGGGATTCGTGTACTGATCACTACCTGCAAGTATCATCAAGATTGGGTGAAAAAATGTTTGCTGAGATTTCCGGAAACTTGCAGTTTTTTTGAAGCTTAGCAACCCCTTTCAATGAAAGTGATTCACGTCAGTCTCTGCTTGGGGCTACTTCAATAGGATACAAACCATAGCGATAGAAACTTGGAACTACATTATTGTGCCAAGTTTCAAAGAGCTAGCACCAACGGTGTTTGATTTAGAGTTCCAACTACATGTATCCATATAGGAGAAAACAGAGTGAAACCTAAACATGAAAACGGTTACTGCAAAGAACGGTTTAACCTAGAAGGACGAAGTTTAGTGAGCCAAGTGGGATTGGTGTACTGATCATTACCTTCAAGTATCATCAAGATTGGGTGAAAAAATGTTTGCTGAGTTTTACGGAAACTCGTAGTTTTTTGGAAGCTTGGCAACCCCTTTTAATGAAAGTGATTCTCGTCAGTCTCTGCTTGGGGCTTCTTCAATAGGACACAAACCATAGTGATAGAACTAGGAACTACATTATTGTGCCAAGTTTCAAAGAGCAAGCACAAACCGTGTTTGATTTAGAGTTCCAACTACATGTATCCATATACGAGAAAACAGAGTGAAACCTAAACTAGAAAATGGTAACTACAAAGGAACGGTTTAACATAGAAGAACGACATTTTGTGAGCAAAGTGGGATTGGTGTACTGATCATTAATGGAAGTATCATCAAGATTTGGTGAAAAAATATTTGCTGAGATTTCAGGAAACTCGTTGATTTTGGTAGCTTGGAAACCCCTTTCATTGAAAGTGATTCTCGTGAGTCTCTGCTTGGGGCTACTTCAATAGGACACAAACCATAGCGATAGAACTTGGAACTACATTATTGTGCCAAGTTTCAAGAAGCTAGCACAAACCGTGTTTGTTTTAGAGTTCCAACTACATGTATCCATATAGAAGAAAACAGAGTGAAACCTGAACATGAAGCCGGTTACTGCAAAGGAACGGTTTAACCTAGAAGAACGAAATTTGGAGAGCCAAGTGGGATTCGTGTACTGATCACTACCTGCAAGTATCATCAAGATTGGGTGAAAAAATGTTTGCTGAGATTTCCGGAAACTTGCAGTTTTTTTGAAGCTTAGCAACCCCTTTCAATGAAAGTGATTCTCGTCAGTCTCTGCTTGGGGCTACTTCAATAGGACACAAACCATAGCGATAGAACTTGGAACTACATTATTGTGCCAAGTTTCAAAGAGCTAGTACAAACCGTGTTTGGTTTAGAGTTCCAACTACATGTATCCATATAGGAGAAAACAGAGTGAAACCTAAACATGAAAACTGTTAGTGCAAAGTAATGGTAAAACCTAGAAGAACAAAATTTGGTGAGCCAAGTGGGATTGGTGTACTGATCATTAAATTGAAGTATCATCAAGATTGGGGTGAAAAAATGTTTGCTGAGATTTCATGAAACTCGTAGTTTTTTGGAAGCTTGGCAACCCCTTTCAATGAAAGTGATTCTCGTCAGTCTCTGCTTGGGGCTACTTCCATAGGACACAAGCCATAGCGATAGAACTTGGAACTACATTATTGTGCCAAGTTTCAAAGAGCTAGCACAAACGGAGTTTGATTTAGAGTTCCAACTACATGTATCCATATAGGAGAAAACAGAGTGAAACCTAAACATGAAAACGGTTTACTGCAAAGAACGGTTTAACTTAGATGAACGAAGTTTGGTGAGCCAAGTGGGATTCGTGTACTGATCACTACCTGCAAGTATCATCAAGATTGGGTGAAAAAAATGTTTGCTGAGATTTCAGGAATCTTGCAGTTTTTTGAAGCTTAGCAACCCCTTTCAATGAACGTGATTCTCGTCAGTCTCTGATTGGGGCTACATCAATAGGACACAAACCATAGCGATAGAACTTGGAACTACATTATTGTGTCAAGTTTCAAAGAGCTAGCACAAACCGTGTTTGGTTTAGAGTTCCAACTACATGTATCCATATAGGAGAAAACAGAGTGAAACCTAAACATGAAAAAGGTTACTGCAAAGTACGGTTTAACCCAGAAGAACGAAATTTAGTGAGCCAAGTGGGATTGGTGTAATGATCATTGCCTGCAAGTATCATAAGATTGGGTGAAAAAATGTTTGCTGAGATTTCAGGAAAATCGTAGTTTTTTGGAAGCTTGGCAACCCCTTTCAATGAAAGTGATTCTCGTCATCTCTGCTTGGGGCTACTTAAATAGGACACAAACCATAGTGATAGAACTTGGAACTACATTATTGTGCCAAGTTTCAAAGAGCTAGCACAATCCGTGTTTGATTTAGAGTTCCAACTACATGTATCCATGTAGGAGAAAACAGAGTGAAACCTAAACATGAGAACGGTACTGCAAAGGACGGTTTAACCCAGAAGAAACGAAATTTAGTGAGCCAAGAGGGATTGGTGTACTGATCATTACCTGCAAGTATCATCAATATTCGGTGAAAAAATGTTTGCTGAGATTTCAGGAAACTCGTAGTTTTTTGGAAGCTTGGCAACCCCTTTCAATGAAAGTGATTCTCGTCAGTCTCTGCTTGGGGCTACTTCAATAGGACACAAACCATAGCGATAGAACTTGGAAACTACATTATTGTGCCACGTTTCAAAGAGCTAGCACAAACTGTGTTTGTTTTAGAGTTACAACAACATATATCCATATAGAAGAAAACAGAGTGAAACCTAAACATGAAACCGGTTACTGCAAAGGAACGGTTTAACCTAGAAGAACGAAATTTGGTGAGCCAAGTGGGATTCGTGTACTGATCACTACCTGCAAGTATCATCAAGATTGGGTGAAAAAAATGTTTGCTGAGATTTCAGGAATCTTGCAGTTTTTTTGAAGCTTAGCAACCCCTTTCAATGAACGTGATTCTCGTCAGTCTCTGATTGGGGCTACATCAATAGGACACAAACCATAGCGATAGAACTTGGAACTACATTATTGTGTCAAGTTTCAAAGAGCTAGCACAAACCGTGTTTGGTTTAGAGTTCCAACTACATGTATCCATATAGGAGAAAACAGAGTGAAACCTAAACATGAAAAAGGTTACTGCAAAGTACGGTTTAACCCCAGAGAAACGAAATTTAGTGAGCCAAGTGGGATTGGTGTAATGATCATTGCCTGCAAGTATCATAAGATTGGGTGAAAAAATGTTTGCTGAGATTTCAGGAAAATCGTAGTTTTTTGGAAGCTTGGCAACCCCTTTCAATGAAAGTGATTCTCGTCATCTCTGCTTGGGGCTACTTAAATAGGACACAAACCATAGTGATAGAACTTGGAACTACATTATTGTGCCAAGTTTCAAAGAGCTAGCACAATCCGTGTTTGATTTAGAGTTCCAACTACATGTATCCATGTAGGAGAAAACAGAGTGAAACCTAAACATGAGAACGGTACTGCAAAGGACGGTTTAACCCAGAAGAACGAAATTTAGTGAGCCAAGAGGGATTGGTGTACTGATCATTACCTGCAAGTATCATCAATATTCGGTGAAAAAATGTTTGCTGAGATTTCAGGAAACTCGTAGTTTTTTGGAAGCTTGGCAACCCCTTTCAATGAAAGTGATTCTCGTCAGTCTCTGCTTGGGGCTACTTCAATAGGACACAAACCATAGCGATAGAACTTGGAACTACATTATTGTGCCACGTTTCAAAGAGCTAGCACAAACTGTGTTTGTTTTAGAGTTACAACAACATATATCCATATAGAAGAAAACAGAGTGAAACCTAAACATGAAACCGGTTACTGCAAAGGAACGGTTTAACCTAGAAGAACGAAATTTGGTGAGCCAAGTGGGATTCGTGTACTGATCACTACCTGCAAGTATCATCAAGATTGGGTTGAAAAAATGTTTGCTGAGATTTCCGGAAACTTGCAGTTTTTTTGAAGCTTAGCAACCCCTTTCAATGAAAGTGATTCTCGTCAGTCTCTGCTTGGGGCTACTTCAATAGGACACAAACCATAGCGATAGAACGTGGAACTACATTATTGTGCCAAGTTTCAAAGAGCTAGTACAAACCGTGTTTGTTTTAGAGTTCCAACTACATGTATCCATATAGGAGAAAACAGAGTGAACCTAAACATGAAAACTGTTAGTGCAAAGGAATGGTTAAACCTAGAAGAACAAAATTTGGTGAGCGAAGTGGGATTGGTGTACTGATCATTAAATGGAAGTATCATCAAGATTGGGTGAAAAAATGTTTGCTGAGATTTCAGGAAACTCGTAGTTTTTTGGAAGCTTGGCAACCCCTTTCAATGAAAGTGATTCTCGTCAGTCTCTGCTTGGGGGCTACTTCCATAGGACACAAGCCATAGCGATAGAACTTGGAACTACATTATTGTGCCAAGTTTCAAAGAGCTAGCAGAAACGGAGTTTGATTTAGAGTTCCAACTACATGTATCCATATAGGAGAAAACAGAGTGAAACCTAAACATGAAAACGGTTACTGCAAAGAACGGTTTAAACTTAGAAGAACGAAGTTTAGTGAGCCAAGTGGGATTGGTGTACTGATCATTACCTTCAAGTATCATCAAGATTGGGTGAAAAAATGTTTGCTGAGTTTTACGGAAACTCGTAGTTTTTTGGAAGCTTGGCAACCCCTTTCAATGAAAGTGATTCTCGTCAGTCTCTGCTTGGGGCTTCTTCAATAGGACACAAATCATAGCGATAGAATTTGGAACTACATTATTGTGCCATGTTTCAAAGAGCTAGCATAAACCGTGTTTGTTTTAGAGTTCCAAACTACATGTATCCATATAGAAGAAAACAGAGTGAAACCTAAACATGAAACCGGTTACTGCAAAGGAACGGTTTAACCTAGAAGAACGAAATTTGGTGAGCCAAGTGGGATTCGTGTACTGATCACTACCTGCAAGTATCATCAAGATTGGGTGAAAAAAAGGTTTGCTGAGATTTCAGGAAACTCGTAGTTTTTTGGAAGCTTGGCAACCCCTTTCAATGAAAGTGATTCTCGTCAGTCTCTGCTTGGGGCTACTTCAATAGGACACAAAGCATAGCGATAGAACTTGGAACTACATTATTGTGCCACGTTTCAAAGAGCTAGCACAAACCGTGTTTGTTTTAGAGTTCCAACTACATGTATCCATATAGGAGAAAACAGAGTGAAACCTAAAAATGAAAATGGTTACTGCAAAGGAACGGTTTAACCTAGAAGAACGAAATTTGGTTAGCCAAGTGGGATTGGTGTACTAATCATTAGCTGCAAGTGTCATCAATATTGGGTGAAAAAACGTTTGCTGAGATTTCAGGAAACTCGTAGTTTTTTGGAAGCTTGGCAACCCCTTTCAATGAAAGTGATTCTCGTCAGTCTCTGCTTGGGGCTACTTCAATAGTACACAAACCATAGCGATAGAACTTGGAACTACATTATTGTGCCTTGTTTCAAAGAGCTAGCACAAACCGTGTTTTATTTAGAGGTCCAACTACATGTATCCATATAGGAGAAAACAGAGTGAAACCTAAACATGAAAACGGTTACTGCAAAGGAAAGGTTTAACCTAGAAGACCGACATTTGGTGAGCCAAGTGATATTAATGTACTAATCACTACCTGCAAGTATCATCAAAATTGGGTGAAAAATGTTTGCTGAGATTTCCGGAAACTCGTATTTTTTTTGGAAGCTTGGCAACCCCTTTCAATGAAAGTGATTCTCGTCAGTCTCTGCTTGGGGCTACTTCAATAGGACACAAACCATAGCGATAGAACTTGGAACTACATTATTGTGCCACGTTTCAAAGAGCTAGCACAAACTGTGTTTGTTTTAGAGTTACAACAACATATATCCATATAGAAGAAAACAGAGTGAAACCTAAACATGAAACCGGTTACTGCAAAGGAACGGTTTAACCTAGAAGAACGAAATTTGGTGAGCCAAGTGGGATTCGTGTACTGATCACTACCTGCAAGTATCATCAAGATTGGGTGAAAAAAATGTTTGCTGAGATTTCAGGAATCTTGCAGTTTTTTTGAAGCTTAGCAACCCCTTTCAATGAACGTGATTCTCGTCAGTCTCTGATTGGGTCTACATCAATAGGACACAAACCATAGCGATAGAACTTGGAACTACATTATTGTGTCAAGTTTCAAAGAGCTAGCACAAACCGTGTTTGGGTTTAGAGTTCCAACTACATGTATCCATATAGGAGAAAACAGAGTGAAACCTAAACATGAAAAAGGTTACTGCAAAGTACGGTTTAACCCAGAAGAACGAAATTTAGTGAGCCAAGTGGGATTGGTGTAATGATCATTGCCTGCAAGTATCATAAGATTGGGTGAAAAAATGTTTGCTGAGATTTCAGGAAAATCGTAGTTTTTTGGAAGCTTGGCAACCCCTTTCAATGAAAGTGATTCTCGTCATCTCTGCTTGGGGCTACTTAAATAGGACACAAACCATAGTGATAGAACTTGGAACTACATTATTGTGCCAAGTTTCAAAGAGCTAGCACAATCCGTGTTTGATTTAGAGTTCCAACTACATGTATCCATGTAGGAGAAAACAGAGTGAAACCTAAACATGAGAACGGTACTGCAAAGGACGGTTTAACCCAGAAGAACGAAATTTAGTGAGCCAAGAGGGATTGGTGTACTGATCATTACCTGCAAGTATCATCAATATTCGGTGAAAAAATGTTTGCTGAGATTTCAGGAAACTCGTAGTTTTTTGGAAGCTTGGCAACCCCTTTCAATGAAAGTGATTCTCGTCAGTCTCTGCTTGGGGCTACTTCAATAGGACACAAACCATAGCGATAGAACTTGGAACTACATTATTGTGCCACGTTTCAAAGAGCTAGCACAAACTGTGTTTGATATCGTGTACGAACTACATGTATCCATATAGGAGAAAACAGAGTGAAACCTAAACATGAAAACGGTTACTGCAAAGGAACGGTTTTACAAGAAGAACGAAATTGGTGAGCCAAGTGTGACTCATGTACTGATCACTACCTGCAAGTATCATCAAGATTGGGTGAAAAAATGTTTGCTGAGATTTCAACAAACTCGTTGTTTTTGGGAAGCTTGGCATCCCCTTTCAATGAAAGTGATTTTCCTCAGTCTCTGGTTGGGGCTACTTCTATAGGACACAAACCATAGCGACAGAACTTGGAACCATATTATTGTGCCAAGGTTCAAAGAGCTAGCTCAAACCGTGTATGATTTAGCGTACCAACTACATGTATCTATATAGGAGAAAACAGAGTGAAACCTAAACATGAAAACGGTTACTGCAAAGGAACGGTTGAAACTGGAAAAACGAAACTTGGTGATCCAAGTGGGATTCATGTACTGATCATTAAATGGAAGTATCATCAAGATTGGGTGAAAAAATGTTTGCTGATATATCAGGAAACTCGTACTTTTTGGAAGCTTGGCAACCCCTTTCAATAAAAGTGATTCTCGTCAGTCTCTGCTTGGGGCTTCTTCAATAGGACACAAACGTAGTGATAGAACTTGAACTACATTATTGTGTGAAGTTACAAAGAGCTAGCACAAACCGTGTTTGATTTAGAGTTCCAACTACATGTATCCATATAGGAGAAAACAGAGTGAAACCTAAACATGAAAATGTTTACTGCAAAGGAACGGTTTAACCTAGAAGAATGAAATTTGGTGAGCCAATTGGGATTGGTGGGCTGATCATTAAAAGGAAGCATCATCAAGATTGGGTAAAAAAATCTTTGCTGAGATTTCAGGAAACTCGTAATTTTTTGGAAGCTTGTCAACCCCTTTCAATGAAAGTGATTCTCGTCAGTCTCTGCTTGGGGCTACTTCAATAGGACACAAGCCATAGCTATAGAATATGGAACTACATTATTGTGCCAAGTTTCAAAGAGCTAGCACAAACCGTGTTTGATTTAGAGTTCCAACTACATGTATCCATATAGGAGAAAACAGAGTGAAATCTAAACATGAATACGGTTACTGCAAAGGAACGCTTTAACCTAGAAGAACGAAATTTGGTGAGCCAAGTGGGATTTGTGGCTGATCATTAAATGGAAGTATCATCAAGATTGGGTAAAAAAATGTTTGCTGAGATTTCAGGAAACTCGTAGTTTTTTGGAAGCTTGGCAACCCCTTTCAATGAAAGTGATTCTCGTTAGTCTCTGCTTGGGGGTTCTTCAATAGGACACAAACCACAGAGATAGAACTTGGAACTACATTATTGTGCCAAGTTTCAAAGAGCTAGCACAAACCGTGTTTGATTTAGAGTTCCAACTACATGTATCCATATAGGAGAAAACAGAGTGAAACCTAAACATGAAAACGGTTACTGCAAAGGAACGGTTTAACCTAGAAGAACGAAATTTGGTGAGCCAAGTGGGATTGTTGAGCTGATTACTAATGGAAGTATCATCAAGATTGGGTGGAAAAATATGTGCTGAGATTTCCGGAAACTCGTACATTTTGGAAGCTTGGCAACCCCTTTCAATGAAAGTGATTCTCGTCAGTCTCTGCTTGGGGCTTCTTCAATACGACAGAAACCATAGTGATACAACTTGGAACTACATTATTGTGCAAAATTTCAAAGAGCTAGCACAAACCGTGTTTGATTTAGAGTTCCAACTACATGTATCCATATAGGAGACAACAGAGTGAAACCTAAACATGAAAACGGTTACTGCAAAGGAACGGTTTAACGTAGAAAAACGAAATTTGGTGAGCCAAGTGGGATTGGTGGGCTGATCATTAAATGGAAGTATCATTAAGATTGGGTGAAAAAAATGTTTGCTGAGATTTCCGGAAACCCGTACTTTTGGGAAGCTTGGCAACCCCTTTCAATGAAAGTGATTCTCGTCAGTCTCTGCTTGCGGCTTCTTCAATAGGACACAAACCATAGCGATAGAACATGGAACTACATTATTGTGCCAAGTTTCAAAGAGCTAGCACAAACCGTGTTTGATTTAGAGTTCCAAATACATGTATCCATATAGGAGAAAACAGAGTGAAAACCTAAACATGAAAACGGATACTGCAAAGGAACGGTTTACGTAGAAGAACGAAATTTGGTGAGCCAAGTGGGATTGGTGGGCTGATCATGACCTGCAAGTATCATCAAGATTGGGTGAAAAAAATTTTTGCTGAGATTTCAGGAAACTCGTAGTTTTTTGGAAGCTTGGCAACCCCTTTCAATGAAAGTGATTCTCGTCAGTCTCTGCTTGGGGCTACTTCAATAGGACACAAACCATAGCGATAGAACTTGGAACTACATTATTGTGCCACGTTTCAAAGAGCTAGCACAAACTGTGTTTGTTTTAGAGTTACAACAACATATATCCATATAGAAGAAAACAGAGTGAAACCTAAACATGAAACCGGTTACTGCAAAGGAACGGTTTAACCTAGAAGAACGAAATTTGGTGAGCCAAGTGGGATTCGTGTACTGATCACTACCTGCAAGTATCATCAAGATTGGGTGAAAAAATGTTTGCTGAGATTTCCGGAAACTTGCAGTTTTTTTGAAGCTTAGCAACCCCTTTCAATGAAAGTGATTCTCGTCAGTCTCTGCTTGGGGCTACTTCAATAGGACACAAACCATAGCGATAGAACGTGGAACTACATTATTGTGCCAAGTTTCAAAGAGCTAGTACAAACCGTGTTTGTTTTAGAGTTCCAACTACATGTATCCATATAGAAGAAAACAGAGTGAAACCTAAACATGAAACCGGTTACTGCAAAGGAACGGTTTAACCTAGAAGAACGAAATTTGGTGAGCCAAGTGGGATTCGTGTACTGATCACTACCTGCAAGTATCATCAAGATTGGGTGAAAAAAAGGTTTGCTGAGATTTCAGGAAACTCGTAGTTTTTTGGAAGCTTGGCAACCCCTTTCAATGAAAGTGATTCTCGTCAGTCTCTGCTTGGGGCTACTTCAATAGGACACAAAGCATAGCGATAGAACTTGGAACTACATTATTGTGCCACGTTTCAAAGAGCTAGCACAAACCGTGTTTGTTTTAGAGTTCCAACTACATGTATCCATATAGGAGAAAACAGAGTGAAACCTAAAAATGAAAATGGTTACTGCAAAGGAACGGTTTAACCTAGAAGAACGAAATTTGGTTAGCCAAGTGGGATTGGTGTACTAATCATTACCTGCAAGTGTCATCAATATTGGGTGAAAAAACGTTTGCTGAGATTTCAGGAAACTCGTAGTTTTTGGGAAGCTTGGCAACCCCTTTCAATGAAAGTGATTCTCGTCAGTCTCTGCTTGGGGCTACTTCAATAGTACACAAACCATAGCGATAGAACTTGGAACTACATTATTGTGCCAAGATTCAAAGAGCTAGCACAAACCGTGTTTGATTTAGAGTTCCAACTACATGTATCCATATAGGGAGAAAACAGAGTGAAACCTAAACATGAAAACGGTTTACTGCAAAGGAACGGTTTTAACCCAGAAGAAAGAAATTTAGTGAGGCAAGAGGGATTGGTGTACTGATCATTACCTGGAAGTATCATCAATATTGGGTGAAAAAATGTTTGCTGAGATTTCAGGAAACTCGTAGTTTTTTGGAAGCTTGGCAACCCCTTTCAATGAAAGTGATTCTCGTCAGTCTCTGCTTGGGGCTACTTCAATAGGACACAAACCATAGCGTTAGAACTTGGAACTACATTATTGTGCCACGTTTCAAAGAGCTAGCACAAACCGTGTTTGTTTTAGTGTTCCAACTACATGTATCCATATAGAAGAAAACAGAGTGAAACCTAATCATGAAACCGGTTACTGCAAAGGAAAGGTTTAACCTAGAAGAACAAAATTTGGTGAGCCAAGTGGGATTCGTGTACTGATCACTACCTGCAAGTATCATCAAGATTGGGTGAAAAAAATGTTTGCTGAGATTTTCCGGAAACTTGCAGTTTTTTGAAGCTTAGCAACCCCTTTCAATAAAGTGATTCTCGTCAGTCTCTGCTTGGGGCTACTTCAATAGGAACACAAACCATAGCGATAGAACTTGGAACTACATTATTGTGTCAAGTTTCAAAGTGCTAGTACAAACCGTGTTTGGTGTAGAGTTCCAACTACATGTATCCATATAGGAGAAAACAGAGTGAAACCTAAATATGAAAACTGTTAGTGCAAAGGAATGGTTAAACCTAGAAGATCAAATTTGGTGAGCCAAGTGGGATTGGTGTACTGATCATTAAATGGAAGTATCATCAAGATTGGGTGAAAAAATGTTTGCTGAGATTTCAGGGAAACTCTTAGTTTTTTGGAAGCTTGGCAACCCCTTTCAATGAAAGTGATTCTCGTCAGTCTCTGCTTGGGACTACTTCCATAGGACCCAAACCATAGCGATAGAACTTGGAACTACATTATTGTGCCAAGATTCAAAGAGCTAGCACAAACCGTGTTTGGTTTAGAGTTCCAACTACATGTATCCATATAGGAGAAAACAGAGTGAAACCTAAACATGAAAAAGGTTACTGCAAAGAACGGTTTAACCCAGAAGAACGAAATTTAGTGAGCCAAGTGGGATTGGTGTACTGATCATTACCTGCAAGTATTATAAAATTGGGTGAAAAAATGTTTGCTGAGATTTCAGGAAACTCGTAGTTTTTTGGAAACTTGGCAACCCCTTTTAATGAAAGTGATTCTCGTCATCTCTGCTTGGGGCTACTTAAATAGGACACAAACCATAGCGATAGAACTTGGAACTACATTATTTTGCCAAGTTTCAAAGAGCTAGCAAAATCCGTGTTTGATTTAGAGTTCCAACTACATGTATCCATATAGGAGAAAACAGAGTGAAACCTAAAAATGGAAATGGTTACTGCAAAGAAACGGTTGAACCTAGAAGAACAAAATTTGGTGAGCCAAGTGGGATTGGTGGGCTGATCATTAAATGGAAGTATCATCAAGATTGGGAGAAAAAATGTTTGCTGAGATTTCAGGAAACTCACAGTTTTTTGGAAGCTTGGCAACCCCTTTCAATGAAAGTCATTCTCGTCAGTCTCTGCTTGGGGTATTTCAATAGGACACAATCCACAGCGATAGAACTTGGAACTACGTTATTGTGCCAAGTTTGAGAAAGCTAGCATAAACCGTGTTTGATTTAAAGTTCCAACTACATGTATCCATATAGGAGAAAACAGAGTGAAACCTAAACATGAAAAAGGTTACTGCAAAGGAACGGTTTACGCTAGAAGAACGAAATTTGGTTAGCCAAGTGGGATTGGTGTACTGATCATTAAATAGAAGTATCATCAAGATTGGGTGAAAAAATGTTTGCTGAGATTTCAGGAAACTCGTAGTTTTTTTGGAGCTTGGCAACCCCTTTCAATGAAAGTGATTCTCGTCAGTCTCTGCTTGGGGCTACTTCAATAGGACACAAACCATAGCGATAGAACTTGGAAATATATTATTGTGCCAAGTTTCAAAGAGCTACCACAAACCATGTTTGATTTAGAGTTCCAACTACATGTATCCATATAGGAGAAAACAGAGTGAAACCTAAACATGAAAACGGTTACTGCAAAGGAACGGTTTAACCTAGAAGAACGAAATTTGGTGAGCCAAGTGGGATTGGTGTACTGATTGGTGTACTGATTGGTGTACTGATTGGTGTACTGATTGGTGTACCTCTAAGTATCATCAAGATTGGGTGAAATAATGTTTGCTGAGATTTCAGGAAACTCGTAGTTTTTTGGAAGCTTGGCAACCCCTTTCAATGTAAGTGATTCTCGTCAGTCTCTGCTTGGGGCTTCCTCAATAGGACACAAACCATAGCGATAGAACTTGGAAGTACATTATTGTGCCAAGTTTCAAAGAGCAAGCACAAACGTGTTTGATATCGTGTACGAACTACATGTATCCATATAGGAGAAAACAGAGTGAAACCTAAACATGAAACGGTTACTGCAAAGGAACGGTTTTACAAGAAGAACGAAATTGGTGAGCCAAGTGTGACTCATGTACTGATCACTACCTGCAAGTATCATCAAGATTGGGTGAAAAAATGTTTGCTGAGATTTCAACAAACTCGTTGTTTTTGGGAAGCTTGGCATCCCCTTTCAATGAAAGTGATTTTCCTCAGTCTCTGGTTGGGGCTACTTCTATAGGACACAAACCATAGCGACAGAACTTGGAACCATATTATTGTGCCAAGGTTCAAAGAGCTAGCTTCAAACCGTGTATGATTTAGCGTACCAACTACATGTATCTATATAGGAGAAAACAGAGTGAAACCTAAACATGAAAACGGTTACTGCAAAGGAACGGTTGAAACTGGAAAAACGAAACTTGGTGATCCAAGCGGGATTCATGTACTGATCATTAAATGGAAGTATCATCAAGATTGGGTGAAAAAATGTTTGCTGATATATCAGGAAACTCGTACTTTTTGGAAGCTTGGCAACCCCTTTCAATAAAAGTGATTCTCGTCAGTCTCTGATTGGGGCTTCTTCAATAGGACACAAACCGTAGTGATAGAACTTGAACTACATTATTGTGTGAAGTTACAAAGAGCTAGCACAAACCGTGTTTGATTTAGAGTTCCAACTACATGTATCCATATAGGAGAAAACAGAGTGAAACCTAAACATGAAAATGTTTACTGCAAAGGAACGGTTTAACCTAGAAGAATGAAATTTGGTGAGCCAATTGGGATTGGTGGGCTGATCATTAAAAGGAAGCATCATCAAGATTGGGTAAAAAAATCTTTGCTGAGATTTCAGGAAACTCGTAATTTTTTGGAAGCTTGTCAACCCCTTTCAATGAAAGTGATTCTCGTCAGTCTCTGCTTGGGGCTACTTCAATAGGACACAAGCCATAGCTATAGAATATGGAACTACATTATTGTGCCAAGTTTCAAAGAGCTAGCACAAACCGTGTTTGATTTAGAGTTCCAACTACATGTATCCATATAGGAGAAAACAGAGTGAAATCTAAACATGAATACGGTTACTGCAAAGGAACGCTTTAACCTAGAAGAACGAAATTTGGTGAGCCAAGTGGGATTTGTGGCTGATCATTAAATGGAAGTATCATCAAGAATTGGGTAAAAAAATGTTTGCTGAGATTTCAGGAAACTCGTAGTTTTTTGGAAGCTTGGCAACCCCTTTCAATGAAAGTGATTCTCGTTAGTCTCTGCTTGGGGGTTCTTCAATAGGACACAAACCACAGAGATAGAACTTGGAACTACATTATTGTGCCAAGTTTCAAAGAGCTAGCACAAACCGTGTTTGATTTAGAGTTCCAACTACATGTATCCATATAGGAGAAAACAGAGTGAAACCTAAACATGAAAACGGTTACTGCAAAGGAACGGTTTAACCTAGAAGAACGAAATTTGGTGAGCCAAGTGGGATTGTTGAGCTGATTACTAAATGGAAGTATCATCAAGATTGGGTGGAAAAATATGTGCTGAGATTTCCGGAAACTCGTACATTTTGGAAGCTTGGCAACCCCTTTCAATGAAAGTGATTCTCGTCAGTCTCTGCTTGGGGCTTCTTCAATACGACAGAAACCATAGTGATACAACTTGGAACTACATTATTGTGCAAAATTTCAAAGAGCTAGCACAAACCGTGTTTGATTTAGAGTTCCAACTACATGTATCCATATAGGAGACAACAGAGTGAAACCTAAACATGAAAACGGTTACTGCAAAGGAACGGTTTAACCTAGAAAAACGAAATTTGGTGAGCCAAGTGGGATTGGTGGGCTGATCATTAAATGGAAGTATCATTAAGATTGGGTGAAAAAAATGTTTGCTGAGATTTCCGGAAACCCGTACTTTTGGGAAGCTTGGCAACCCCTTTCAATGAAAGTTGATTCTCGTCAGTCTCTGCTTGCGGCTTCTTCAATAGGACACAAACCATAGCGATAGAACATGGAACTACATTATTGTGCCAAGTTTCAAAGAGCTAGCACAAACCGTGTTTGATTTAGAGTTCCAAATACATGTATCCATATAGGAGAAAACAGAGTGAAACCTAAACATGAAAACGGATACTGCAAAGGAACGGTTTACGTAGAAGAACGAAATTTGGTGAGCCAAGTGGGATTGGTGGGCTGATCATGACCTGCAAGTATCATCAAGATTGGGTGAAAAAAATTTTTGCTGAGATTTCAGGAAACTCGTAGTTTTTTGGAAGCTTGGCAACCCCTTTCAATGAAAGTGATTCTCGTCAGTCTCTGCTTGGGGCTACTTCAATAGGACACAAACCATAGCGATAGAACTTGGAAGTACATTATTGTGCCAAGTTTCAAAGAGCTAGCACAAACCGTGTTTGATATCGTGTACGAACTACATGTATCCATATAGTAGAAAACAGAGTGAAACCTAAACATGAAAACGGTTCCTGCAAAGGAACGCTTTTACCTAGAAGAACAAAATTTGTTGAGCCAAGTGTGACTCGTGTACTGATCACTACCTGCAAGTATCATCAAGATTGGGTGAAAAAATGTTTGCTGAGATTTCAACAAACTCGTTGTTTTTGGGAAGCTTGGCAACCCCTTTCAATGAAAGTGATTCTCCTCAGTCTCTGGTTGGGGCTACTTCAATAGGACAGAAACCATAGTGATAGATCTTGGAACTACATTATTGTGCCAAGTTTCAAAGAGCTAGCACAAACCGTGTTTGATTTAGAGTTCCAACTACATGTATCCATATAGGAGAAAACAGAGTGAAACCTAAACATGAAAACGGTTACTGCAAAGGAACGGTTGAACCTGGAAGAACGAAATTCGGTGATCCAAGCGGGATTCATGTACTGATCATTAAATGGAAGTATCATCAAGATTGGGTGAAAAATTGTTTGCTGAGATTTCCGGAAACTCGTACTTTTGGGAAGCTTGGCAACCCCTTTCAATGAAAGTGATTCTCGTCAGTCTCTGCTTGGGGCTTATTCAAAAAGACACAAACCATAGTGATAGAACTTGGAACTGCATTATTGTGCCAAGTTTCAAAGAGCTAGCACAAACCGTGTTTGATTTAGAGTTCCAACTACATGTATCCATATAGGAGAAAACAGAGTGAAACCTAAACATGAAAACGGATACTGCAAAGGAATGGTTTAACCTAGAAGAACGAAATTTGGTGAGCCACGTGGAATTGGTGTACTGATAATTAAATGGAAGTATCATCAAGATTGGGTGAAAAAATGTTTGCTGAGATTTCCGGAAACTCGTACTTTTTGGAAGCTTGGCAACCCCTTTCAATGAAAGTGATTCTCGTCAGTCTCTGCTTGGTTCTTCTTCAATAAGACACAAACCATCGTGATAGAACTTGGAACTACATTATTATGCCAAGTTTCAAAGAGCTAGCACAAACCGTGTTTGATTTAGAGTTCCAACTATATGTATCCATATAGGAGAAAACAGAGTGAAACCTAAACATGAAAACGGTTACTGCAAAGGAATGGTTTAACCTAGAAGAACGAAATTTGGTGAGCCAAGTGGGATTGGTGGGCTGATCATTAAGTGGAAGTATCATCAATATTGGGTGTCAAAATGTTTGCCGAGATTTCCGGAAACTCGTACTTTTTGGAATCTTGGCAACCCCTTTCAATGAAAGTGATTCTCGTCAGTCTCTGCTTGGGGCTTCTTCAATAGGACACAAACCATAGCCATATAACTTGGAACTACATTATTGTGCCATGTTTCAAAGAGCTAGCACAAACCGTGTTTGATTTAGAGTTCCAAATACATGTATCCATATAGGAGAAAACAGAGTGAAACCTAAACATGAAAACGGTTAGTGCAAAGGAACGGTTTAACCTAGAAGAACGAAATTTGGTGAGCCAAGTGGGATTGGTGTACTGATCATGACCTGCAAGTATCATCAAGATTGGGTGAAAAAAATGTTTGCTGAGATTTCAGGAAACTCATACTTTTTGGAAGCTTGGCAACCCCTTTCAATGAAAGTGATTCTCGTCAGTCTCTGCTTGGGGCTTCTTCAATAGGACACAAACCATAGTGATAGAACTTGGAACTACATTATTGTGCCAAGTTTCAAAGAGCTAGCACAAACCGTGTTTGATATCGTGTACGAACTACATGTATCCATATAGGAGAAAACAGATTGAAACCTAAACATGAAAACGGTTCCTGCAAAGGAACGGTTTAACCTAGAAGAACGAAATTTTGTGAGCCAAGCGGGATTCGTGTAGTTATCACTAACTGCAAGTATCATCAAGATTGTGTGAAAAATGTTTGGTGAGATTTCCGGAAACTTGTACTTTTGGAAGCTTGGCAACCCCTTTCAATGAAAGTGATTCTCGTCAGTCTCTGCTTAGGGCTTCGTCAATAGGACACAAACCATAGCCATAGAACTTGGAACTACAGTATTGTGCCAAGTTTCAAAGAGCTAGCACAAACCGTGTTTGATTTAGAGTTCCAACTACATGTATCCATATAGGAGAAAACAGAGTGAAACCTAAACATGAAAACGGATACTGCAAAGGAACGGTTTAACCTAGAAAAACGAAATTTGGTGAGCCAATTGGGATTGGTGTACTGATCATTAAATGGAAGTATCATCAAGATTGGGTTGAAAAAATGTTTGCTGAGATTTCCGGAAACTCGTACTTTTTGGAAGCTTGGCAACCCCTTTCAATGAAAGTGATTCTCGTCAGTCTCTGCTTGGGGCTTCTTCAATAGGACACAAACCATAGCCATAGAACTTGGAACTACATTATTGTGCCATGTTTCAAAGAGCTAGCACAAACCGTGTTTGATTTAGAGTTCCAACTACATGTATCCATATAGGAGAAAACAGAGTGAAACCTAAACATGAAAACGGTTAGTGCAAAGGAACGGTTTAACCTAGAAGAACGAAATTTGGTGAGCCAAGCGGGATTCGTGTAGTTATCACTAACGGCAAGTATCATCAAGATTGGGTGAAAAAATGTTTGCTGAGATATCCGGAAACTCGTACTTTTGGGAAGCTTGGCAACCCCTTTCAATGAAAGTGATTCTCGTCAGTCTCTGCTTGGGGCTTCTTCAAAAAGACACAAACCATAGTGATAGAACTTGGAACTGCATTATTGTGCCAAGTTTCAAAGAGCTAGCACAAACCGTGTTTGATTTAGCGTTCCAACTACATGTATCCATATAGGAGAAAACAGAGTGAAACCTAAACATGAAAATATTTACTGCAAAGGAACGGTTTAACCTAGAAGAACGACATTTGGTGAGTCACGTGGAATTGGTGTACTGATCATTAAATGGAAGTATCATCAAGATTGGGTGAAAAAATGTTTGCTGAGATTTCTGGAAACTCGTACTTTTGGGAAGCTGGCAACCCCTTTCAATGAAAGGGATTCTCGTCAGTCTCTGCTTAGGGCTTCTTCAATAGGACACAAACCATAGCCATAGAACTTGGAACTACATTATTGTGCCAAGTTTCAAAGAGCTAGCCCAAACCGTGTTTGATTTATAGTTCCAACTACAAGTATCCATATAGGAGAAAACAGAGTGAAACCTACACATGAAAACGGATACTGCAAAGGAACGGTTTATCCTAGAAAAACGAAATTTGGTGAGCCACGTGGAATTGGTGTACTGATCATTAAATGGAAGTATCATCAAGATTGGGTGAAAAAAATGTTTGCTGAGATATCCGGAAACTCGTACTTTTTGGTAGCTTGGCAACCCCTTTGAATGAAAGTGATTCTCGTCAGTCTCTGCTTGGGGCTTCTTCAATAGGACACAAAGCATAGTGATAGAACTTGGAACTACATTATTGTGCCAAGTTTCAAAGAGCTAGCACAAACCGTGTTTGATTTAGAGTTCCAACTACATGTATCCATATAGGAGAAAACAGAGTGAAACCTAAACATGAAAACGGTAACTGCAAAGAACGGTTTAACCTAGAAGAACGAAATTTGGTGAGCCAAGTGGGATTGGTGTACTGATCATGACCTGCAAGTATCATCAAGATTGGGTGAAAAAAATGTTTCCTGAGATTTCCGGAAACTCGTACTTTTTGGAAGCTTGGCAACCCCTTTCAATGAAAGTGATTCTCGTCAGTCTCTGCTTGGGGCTACTTCAATAGGACACAAACCATAGCAATAGAACTTGGAAGTACATTATTGTGCCAAGTTTCAAAGAGCTAGCACAAATCGTGTTTGATATCGTGTACGAACTACATGTATCCATATAGGAGAAAACAGAGTGAAACCTAAACATGAAAACGGTTCCTGCAAAGGAACGGTTTAACCTAGAAGAACGAAATTTTGTGAGCCAAGCGGGATTCGTGTAGTTATCACTAACTGCAAGTATCATCAAGATTGTGTGAAAAAATGTTTGGTGAGATTTCCGGAAACTTGTACTTTTTGGAAGCTTGGCAACCCCTTTCAATGAAAGTGATTCTCGTCAGTCTCTGCTTGTGGCTTCTTCAATAGGACACAAACCATAGCGATAGAAATTGGAACTACATTATTGTGCCAAGTTTCAAAGAGCTAGCACAAACCGTGTTTGATTTAGAGTTCCAACTACATGTATCCATATAGGAGAAAACAGAGTGAAACCTAAACATGAAAACGGTTACTGCAAAGGAACGGTTGAACCTCGAAGAACGAAATTCGGTGATCCAAGCGGGATTCATGTACTGATCATTAAATGGAAGTATCATCAAGATTGGGTGAAAAATTGTTTGCTGAGATTTCCGGAAACTCGTACTTTTGGGAAGCTTGGCAACCCCTTTCAATGAAAGTGATTCTCGTCAGTCTCTGCTTGGGGCTTATTCAAAAAGACACAAACCATAGTGATAGAACTTGGAACTGCATTATTGTGCCAAGTTTCAAAGAGCTAGCACAAACCGTGTTTGATTTAGAGTTCCAACTACATGTATCCATATAGGAGAAAACAGAGTGAAACCTAAACATGAAAACGGATACTGCAAAGGAATGGTTTAACCTAGAAGAACGAAATTTGGTGAGCCACGTGGAATTGGAGTACTGATAATTAAATGGAAGTATCATCAAGATTGGGTGAAAAAATGTTTGCTGAGATTTCCGGAAACTCGTACTTTTTGGAAGCTTGGCAACCCCTTTCAATGAAAGTGATTCTCGTCAGTCTCTGCTTGGTTCTTCTTCAATAAGACACAAACAATCGTGATAGAACTTGGAACTACATTATTATGCCAAGTTTCAAAGAGCTAGCACAAACCGTGTTTGATTTAGAGTTCCAACTATATGTATCCATATAGGAGAAAACAGAGTGAAACCTAAACATGAAAACGGTTACTGCAAAGGAATGGTTTAACCTAGAAGAACGAAATTTGGTGAGCCAAGTGGGATTGGTGGGCTGATCATTAAGTGGAAGTATCATCAATATTGGGTGTCAAAATGTTTGCCGAGATTTCCGGAAACTCGTACTTTTTGGAATCTTGGCAACCCCTTTCAATGAAAGTGATTCTCGTCAGTCTCTGCTTGGGGCTTCTTCAATAGGACACAAACCATAGCCATAGAACTTGGAACTACATTATTGTGCCATGTTTCAAAGAGCTAGCACAAACCGTGTTTGATTTAGAGTTCCAAATACATGTATCCATATAGGAGAAAACAGAGTGAAACCTAAACATGAAAACGGTTAGTGCAAAGGAACGGTTTAACCTAGAAGAACGAAATTTGGTGAGCCAAGTGGGATTGGTGTACTGATCATGACCTGCAAGTATCATCAAGATTGGGTGAAAAAATGTTTGCTGAGATTTCAGGAAACTCGTACTTTTTGGAAGCTTGGCAACCCCTTTCAATGAAAGTGATTCTCGTCAGTCTCTGCTTGGGGCTTCTTCAATAGGACACAAACCATAGTGATAGAACTTGGAACTACATTATTGTGCCAAGTTTCAAAGAGCTAGCACAAACCGTGTTTGATATCGTGTACGAACTACATGTATCCATATAGGAGAAAACAGATTGAAACCTAAACATGAAAACGGTTCCTGCAAAGGAACGGTTTAACCTAGAAGAACGAAATTTTGTGAGCCAAGCGGGATTCGTGTAGTTATCACTAACTGCAAGTATCATCAAGATTGTGTGAAAAAATGTTTGGTGAGATTTCCGGAAACTTGTACTTTTTGGAAGCTTGGCAACCCCTTTCAATGAAAGTGATTCTCGTCAGTCTCTGCTTAGGGCTTCGTCAATAGGACACAAACCATAGCCATAGAACTTGGAACTACAGTATTGTGCCAAGTTTCAAAGAGCTAGCACAAACCGTGTTTGATTTAGAGTTCCAACTACATGTATCCATATAGGAGAAAACAGAGTGAAACCTAAACATGAAAACGGTTACTGCAAAGGAACGGTTTAACCTAGAAGAACGAAATTTGGTGAGCCACGTTGGATTGGTGGGCTGATCATTAAATGGAAGTATCATCAAGATTGGGTGAAAAAATGTTTGCTGAGATTTCCGGAAACTCGTACTTTTTGGAAGCTTGGCAACCCCTTTCAATGAAAGTGATTCTCGTCAGTCTCTGCTTGGGGCTTCTTCAATAGGACACAAACCATAGCCATAGAACTTGGAACTACATTATTGTGCCATGTTTCAAAGAGCTAGCACAAACCGTGTTTGATTTAGAGTTCCAACTACATGTATCCATATAGGAGAAAACAGAGTGAAACCTAAACATGAAAACGGTTAGTGCAAAGGAACGGTTTAACCTAGAAGAACGAAATTTGGTGAGCCAAGCGGGATTCGTGTAGTTATCACTAACGGCAAGTATCATCAAGATTGGGTGAAAAAATGTTTGCTGAGATATCCGGAAACTCGTACTTTTGGGAAGCTTGGCAACCCCTTTCAATGAAAGTGATTCTCGTCAGTCTCTGCTTGGGGCTTCTTCAAAAAGACACAAACCATAGTGATAGAACTTGGAACTGCATTATTGTGCCAAGTTTCAAAGAGCTAGCACAAACCGTGTTTGATTTAGCGTTCCAACTACATGTATCCATATAGGAGAAAACAGAGTGAAACCTAAACATGAAAATATTTACTGCAAAGGAACGGTTTAACCTAGAAGAACGAAATTTGGTGAGTCACGTGGAATTGGTGTACTGATCATTAAATGGAAGTATCATCAAGATTGGGTGAAAAAATGTTTGCTGAGATTCTGGAAACTCGTACTTTAGGGAAGCTGGCAACCCCTTTCAATGAAAGGGATTCTCGTCAGTCTCTGCTTAGGGCTTCTTCAATAGGACACAAACCATAGCCATAGAACTTGGAACTACATTATTGTGCCAAGTTTCAAAGAGCTAGCCCAAACCGTGTTTGATTTATAGTTCCAACTACAAGTATCCATATAGGAGAAAACAGAGTGAAACCTAAACATGAAAACGGATACTGCAAAGGAACGGTTTATCCTAGAAAAACGAAATTTGGTGAGCCACGTGGAATTGGTGTACTGATCATTAAATGGAAGTATCATCAAGATTGGGTGAAAAATGTTTGCTGAGATATCCGGAACTCGTACTTTTTGGTAGCTTGGCAACCCCTTTGAATGAAAGTGATTCTCGTCAGTCTCTGCTTGGGGCTTCTTCAATAGGACACAAAGCATAGTGATAGAACTTGGAACTACATTATTGTGCCAAGTTTCAAAGAGCTAGCACAAACCGTGTTTGATTTAGAGTTCCAACTACATGTATCCATATAGGAGAAAACAGAGTGAAACCTAAACATGAAAACGGTAACTGCAAAGAACGGTTTAACCTAGAAGAACGAAATTTGGTGAGCCAAGTGGGATTGGTGTACTGATCATGACCTGCAAGTATCATCAAGATTGGGTGAAAAAAATGTTTCCTGAGATTTCCGGAAACTCGTACTTTTTGGAAGCTTGGCAACCCCTTTCAATGAAAGTGATTCTCGTCAGTCTCTGCTTGGGGCTACTTCAATAGGACACAAACCATAGCGATAGAACTTGGAAGTACATTATTGTGCCAAGTTTCAAAGAGCTAGCACAAATCGTGTTTGATATCGTGTACGAACTACATGTATCCATATAGGAGAAAACAGAGTGAAACCTAAACATGAAAACGGTTCCTGCAAAGGAACGGTTTAACCTAGAAGAACGAAATTTTGTGAGCCAAGCGGGATTCGTGTAGTTATCACTAACTGCAAGTATCATCAAGATTGTGTGAAAAAATGTTTGGTGAGATTTCCGGAAACTTGTACTTTTTGGAAGCTTGGCAACCCCTTTCAATGAAAGTGATTCTCGTCAGTCTCTGCTTGTGGCTTCTTCAATAGGACACAAACCATAGCGATAGAAATTGGAACTACATTATTGTGCCAAGTTTCAAAGAGCTAGCACAAACCGTGTTTGATTTAGAGTTCCAACTACATGTATCCATATAGGAGAAAACAGAGTGAAACCTAAACATGAAAACGGTTACTGCAAAGGAACGGTTGAACCTCGAAGAACGAAATTCGGTGATCCAAGCGGGATTCATGTACTGATCATTAAATGGAAGTATCATCAAGATTGGGTGAAAAATTGTTTGCTGAGATTTCCGGAAACTCGTACTTTTGGGAAGCTTGGCAACCCCTTTCAATGAAAGTGATTCTCGTCAGTCTCTGCTTGGGGCTTATTCAAAAAGACACAAACCATAGTGATAGAACTTGGAACTGCATTATTGTGCCAAGTTTCAAAGAGCTAGCACAAACCGTGTTTGATTTAGAGTTCCAACTACATGTATCCATATAGGAGAAAACAGAGTGAAACCTAAACATGAAAACGGATACTGCAAAGGAATGGTTTAACCTAGAAGAACGAAATTTGGTGAGCCACGTGGAATTGGTGTACTGATAATTAAATGGAAGTATCATCAAGATTGGGTGAAAAATGTTTGCTGAGATTTCCGGAAACTCGTACTTTTTGGAAGCTTGGCAACCCCTTTCAATGAAAGTGATTCTCGTCAGTCTCTGCTTGGTTCTTCTTCAATAAGACACAAACAATCGTGATAGAACTTGGAACTACATTATTATGCCAAGTTTCAAAGAGCTAGCACAAACCGTGTTTGATTTAGAGTTCCAACTATATGTATCCATATAGGAGAAAACAGAGTGAAACCTAAACATGAAAACGGTTACTGCAAAGGAATGGTTTAACCTAGAAGAACGAAATTTGGTGAGCCAAGTGGGATTGGTGGGCTGATCATTAAGTGGAAGTATCATCAATATTGGGTGTCAAAATTGTTTGCCGAGATTTTCCGGAAACTCGTACTTTTTGGAATCTTGGCAACCCCTTTCAATGAAAGTGATTCTCGTCAGTCTCTGCTTGGGGCTTCTTCAATAGGACACAAACCATAGCCATAGAACTTGGAACTACATTATTGTGCCATGTTTCAAAGAGCTAGCACAAACCGTGTTTGATTTAGAGTTCCAAATACATGTATCCATATAGGAGAAAACAGAGTGAAACCTAAACATGAAAACGGTTAGTGCAAAGGAACGGTTTAACCTAGAAGAACGAAATTTGGTGAGCCAAGTGGGATTGGTGTACTGATCATGACCTGCAAGTATCATCAAGATTGGGTGAAAAAATGTTTGC
Source organism: Urocitellus parryii (assembly GCF_045843805.1). Classification (NCBI taxonomy): domain Eukaryota; kingdom Metazoa; phylum Chordata; class Mammalia; order Rodentia; family Sciuridae; genus Urocitellus; species Urocitellus parryii. The sequence continues at coordinate 1,303 of NW_027552065.1, read as the reverse complement.
TGAGATTTCAGGAAACTCGTACTTTTTGGAAGCTTGGCAACCCCTTTCAATGAAAGTGATTCTCGTCAGTCTCTGCTTGGGGCTTCTTCAATAGGACACAAACCATAGTGATAGAACTTGGAACTACATTATTGTGCCAAGTTTCAAAGAGCTAGCACAAACCGTGTTTGATATCGTGTACGAACTACATGTATCCATATAGGAGAAAACAGATTGAAACCTAAACATGAAAACGGTTCCTGAAAAGGAACGGTTTAACCTAGAAGAACGAAATTTTGTGAGCCAAGCGGGATTCGTGTAGTTATCACTAACTGCAAGTATCATCAAGATTGTGTGAAAAAATGTTTGGTGAGATTTCCGGAAACTTGTACTTTTTGGAAGCTTGGCAACCCCTTTCAATGAAAGTGATTCTCGTCAGTCTCTGCTTAGGGGCTTCGTCAATAGGACACAAACCATAGCCATAGAACTTGGAACTACAGTATTGTGCCAAGTTTCAAAGAGCTAGCACAAACCGTGTTTGATTTAGAGTTCCAACTACATGTATCCATATAGGAGAAAACAGAGTGAAACCTAAACATGAAAACGGTTACTGCAAAGGAACGGTTTAACCTAGAAGAACGAAATTTGGTGAGCCACGTTGGATTGGTGGGCTGATCATTAAATGGAAGTATCATCAAGATTGGGTGAAAAAATGTTTGCTGAGATTTCCGGAAACTCGTACTTTTTGGAAGCTTGGCAACCCCTTTCAATGAAAGTGATTCTCGTCAGTCTCTGCTTGGGGCTTCTTCAATAGGACACAAACCATAGCCATAGAACTTGGAACTACATTATTGTGCCATGTTTCAAAGAGCTAGCACAAACCGTGTTGATTTAGAGTTCCAACTACATGTATCCATATAGGAGAAAACAGAGTGAAACCTAAACATGAAAACGGTTAGTGCAAAGGAACGGTTTAACCTAGAAGAACGAAATTTGGTGAGCCAAGCGGGATTCGTGTAGTTATCACTAACGGCAAGTATCATCAAGATTGGGTGAAAAAATGTTTGCTGAGATATCCGGAAACTCGTACTTTTGGGGAAGCTTGGCAACCCCTTTCAATGAAAGTGATTCTCGTCAGTCTCTGCTTGGGGCTTCTTCAAAAAGACACAAACCATAGTGATAGAACTTGGAACTGCATTATTGTGCCAAGTTTCAAAGAGCTAGCACAAACCGTGTTTGATTTAGCGTTCCAACTACATGTATCCATATAGGAGAAAACAGAGTGAAACCTAAACATGAAAATATTTACTGCAAAGGAACGGTT
>NW_027552064.1:0-49224 GCF_045843805.1 Urocitellus parryii | reverse complement strand
TCTTCTAGGTTAAACCATTCCTTTGCAGTAACCGTTTTCATGTTTAGGTTTCACTCTGTTTTCTCCTATATGGATACATGTAGTTGGAACTCTAAATCAAACACGGTTTGTGCTAGATCTTTAAAACTTGGCACAATAATGTAGTTCCAAGTTCTATCGCTATGGTTGGTGTCCTATTGAAGTAGCCCCAAGCAGAGACTGACGAGAATCACGTTCATTGAAAGGGGTTGCCAAGCTTCCAAAAAACTACCAGTTTCCGGAAATCTCAGCAACATTTTTTCACCCAATCTTGATGATACTTGCAGGTAATGATTAATACTCCAATCCCACTTGGCTCACGAAATTTCGTTCTTCTAGGTTAAACCGTTCCTTTGCAGTAACCGTTTTCATGTTTAGGTTTCACTCTGCTTTCTCCTATATGTATACATGTAGTTGGAACTCCAAATCAAACAAGGTTTGTGCTAGCTCTTTGAAACTTGGCACAATAATGTAGTTCCAAGTTCTATCGCTATGGTTTGTGTCCTATTGAAGTAGCCACAAGCCTAGACTGACGAGAATCACTTTCATTGAAAGGGGTTGCCAAGCTTCCAAAAAACTACGAGTTTCCGGAAATCTCAGCAAACATTTTTTCACCCAATCTTGATGATACTTGCAGGTAATGATCAGTACTCCAATCCCACTTGGCTCACCAAATTTCGTTCTTCTAGGTTAAACCGTTCCTTTGCAGTAACCGTTTTCATGTTTAGGTTTCACTCTGTTTTCTCCTATATGGATACATGTAGTTGGAACTCTAAATCAAACAAGGTTTGTTCTAGCTCTTTGAAACTTGGCACAATAATTTAGTTCCAAATTCTATCACTATGGTTTGTGTCCTATTAAAGTAGCCACAAGCCTAGACTGACAAGAATCACTTTCATTGAAACGTTTTGCCAAGCTTCCAAAAAACTACGAGTTTCCTGAAATCTCAGCAAACATTTTTTCACCCAATCTTGTTGATACTTGCAGGTAATGATAAGTACACCAGTCCCACTTGGCTCACCAAATTTCGTTACTCTAGGTTAAACCGTTCCTCTGCAGTAACCGTTTTCATGTTTAGGTTTCACTCTGTTTTCTCCAATATGCATACATGTAGTTGGAACTCTAAATCAAACACGGTTTGTGCTAGCTCTTTGAAACTTGGCACAATAATGTAGTTCCAAGTTCTATCGCTATGGTTTGTGTCCTATTGAAGTAGCACCAAGCAGAGACTGACGAGAATCACGTTCATTGAAAGGGGTTGCCAGCTTCCAAAAAACTACGAGTTTCCGGAAATCTCAGCAAACATTTTTTTCACCCAATCTTGATGATACTTGCAGAAAATGATCAGTAAACCAGTCCCACTTGGCTCACCAAATTTCGTTCTTCTAGGTTAAACCGTTCCTTTGCAGTAACCGTTATCATGTTTAGGTTGCACTCTGCTTTCTCCTATATGGATACATGTAGTTGGAACTCTAAATCAAACCACGGTTTGTACTAGCTCTGTGAAACTTGGCACAATAATGTAGTTCAAAGTTGTATCGCTATGGTTTGTGTCCTATTGAAATAGCCCCAAGCAGAGACTGACGAGAATCACTTTCATTGAAAGGGGTTGCCAAGCTTCCAAAAAACTACGAGTTTCCGGAAATCTCAGTAAACATTTTTTCACCCAATCTTGATGATACTTGCAGGTAATGATCAGTACTCCAATCCCACTTGGCTCACCAAATTTCGTTCTTCTAGGTTAAACCGTTCCTTTGCCGTAACCGTTTTCATGTTTAGGTTTCACTCTGTTTTCTCCTATATGGATACATGTAGTTGGAACTCTAAATCAAACACGGTTTGTGCTAGCTCTTTGAAACTTGGCACAATAGTGTAGTTCCAAGTTTTTCGCTATGGTTTGTGTCCTATTGAAGTAGCCACAAGCCTAGACTGACGAGAATCACTTTCATTGAAACGGGTTGCCAAGCTTCCAAAAAACTGAAATCTCAGCAAACATTTTTTCACCCAATCTTTATGATACTTGCAGGTAATGATCAGTACACCAGTCCCACTTGGCTCACCAAACTTCGTTCTTCTAGGTTCAACCGTTCGTTTGCAGTAACCGTTTTCATGTTTAGGTTTCACTCTGTTTTCTCCTATATGGATACATGTAGTTGGAACTCTAAATCAAACACGGTTTGTGCTAGCTCTTTGAAACTTGGCACAATAATGTAGTTCCAAGTTCTTTCGCTATGGTTTTTGTCCTATTGAAGTAGCCACAAGCCTAGACTGACGAGAATCACTTTCATTGAAACGGGTTGCCAAGCTTCCAAAAAACTGAAATCTCAGCAAACATTTTTTCACCCAATCTTTATGATACTTGCAGGTAATGATCAGTACACCAGTCCCACTTGGCTCACCAAACTTCGTTCTTCTAGGTTCAACCGTTCGTTTGCAGTAACCGTTTTCATGTTTTGGTTTCACTCTTTTTTCTCCTATATGGATACATGTAGTTGGAACTCTAAATCAAACACCGTTTGTGCTAGCTCTTTGAAACTTGGCACAATAATGGAGTTCCAAATTCTATCACTATGGTTTGTGTCCTACTGAAGTAGCCACAAGCCTAGACTGACGAGAATCACTTTCATTGAAACATTTTGCCAAGCTTCCAAAAAACTACGAGTTTCCGAAAATCTCAGCAAACATTTTTTCACCCCATCTTGATGATACTTGCAGGTAATGATCAGTACAATAGTCCCGTTTGGCTTACCAAATTTCGTTCTTCTAGGTTAAACCGTTCCTTTGCCGTAACCGTTTTCATGTTTAGGTTTCACTCTGTTTTCTCCGATATGGATACATGTAGTTGGAACTCTAAATCAAACACGGTTTGTGCTAGCTCTTTGAAACTTGGCACAATAATGTAGTTCCAAGTTCTTTCGCTATGGTTTTTGTCCTATTGATGTAGCCACAAGCCTAGACTGACGAGAATCACTTTCATTGAAACGGGTTGCCAAGCTTCCAAAAAACTGAAATCTCAGCAAATATTTTTTCACCCACTCTTGATGATACTTGCAGGTAATGATCAGTACACCAGTCCCACTTGGCTCACCAAACTTCGTTCTTCTAGGTTCAACCGTTCCTTTGCAGTAACCGTTTTCATGTTTAGGTTTCAATCTGTTTTCTCCAATATGGTACATGTAGTTGGAACTCTAAATCAAACACGGTTTGTGCTAGCTCTTTGAAACTTGGCACAATAATGTAGTTCCAAGTTCTATCGCTATGTTTGTGTCCTATTGAAGTAGCTCCCAGCAGAGACTGACGAGAATCACGTTCATTGAAAGGGGTTGCCAAGCTTCCAAAAAACTACGAGTTTCCGGAAATCTCAGCAAACATTTTTTCACCCAATCTTGATGATACTTGCAGGTAATGATCAGTACACCAGTCCCACTTGGCTAACCAAATTTCGTTCTTCTAGGTTAAACCGTTCCTTTGCAGTAACCGTTTTCATGTTTAGGTTTCACTCTGCTTTCTCCTATATGGATACATGTAGTTGGAACTCTAAAAGAAACACGGTTTGTGCTAGCTTTTTAAAACTTGGCACAATAAAGTAGTTCCAAGTTCTATCGCTATGGTTTGTGTCTATTGAAGTAGCCCCAAGAAGAGACTGACGAGAATCACTTTCATTGAAAGGGGTTGCCAAGCTTCCAAAAAACTACGAGTTTCCGGAAATCTCAGCAAACATTTTTTCACCCAATCTTGATGATACTTGCAGGTAATGATCAGTACTCCAATCCCACTTCGCTCACCAAATTTCGTTCTTCTAGGTTAAACCGTTCCTTTGCAGTAACCGTTTTCATGTTTAGGTTTCACTCTGTTTTCTCCTATATGGATACATGTAGTTGGAACTCTAAATCAAACACGGTTTGTGCTAGCTCTTTGAAACTTGGCACAATAGTGTAGTTCCAAGTTTTTCGCTATGGTTTGTGTCCTATTGAAGTAGCCACAAGCCTAGACTGACGAGAATCACTTTCATTGAAACGGGTTGCCAAGCTTCCAAAAAACTGAAATCTCAGCAAACATTTTTTCACCCAATCTTTATGATACTTGCAGGTAATGATCAGTACACCAGTCCCACTTGGCTCACCAAACTTCGATCTTCTAGGTTCAACCGTTCGTTTGCAGTAACCGTTTTCATGTTTAGGTTTCACTCTGTTTTCTCCTATATGGATACATGTAGTTGGAACTCTAAATCAAACACGGTTTGTGCTAGCTCTTTGAAACTTGGCACAATAATGTAGTTCCAAGTTCTTTCGCTATGGTTTTTGTCCTATTGAAGTAGCCACAAGCCTAGACTGACGAGAATCACTTTCATTGAAACGGGTTGCCAAGCTTCCAAAAAACTGAAATCTCAGCAAACATTTTTTCACCCAATCTTTATGATACTTGCAGGTAATGATCAGTACACCAGTCCCACTTGGCTCACCAAACTTCGTTCTTCTAGGTTCAACCGTTCGTTTGCAGTAACCGTTTTCATGTTTAGGTTTCACTCTGTTTTTTCCTATATGGATACATGTAGTTGGAACTCTAAATCAAACACGGTTTGTGCTAGCTCTTTGAAACTAGGCACAATAATGTAGTTCCAAGTTCTATCACTATGGTTTGTGTCCTATTGAAGTAGCCCAAGCAAAGACTGACGAGAATCACTTTCATTGAAACATTTTGCCAAGCTTCCAAAAAACTACGAGTTTCCGAAAATCTCAGCAAACATTTTTTCACCCCATCTTGATGATACTTGCAGGTAATGATCAGTACAATAGTCCCGTTTGGCTTACCAAATTTCGTTCTTCTAGGTTAAACCGTTCCTTTGCCGTAACCGTTTTCATGTTTAGGTTTCACTCTGTTTTCTCCGATATGGATACATGTAGTTGGAACTCTAAATCAAACACGGTTTGTGCTAGCTCTTTGAAACTTTGCACAATAATGTAGTTCCAAGTTCTTTCGCTATGGTTTTTGTCCTATTGATGTAGCCACAAGCCTAGACTGACGAGAATCACTTTCATTGAAACGGGTTGCCAAGCTTCCAAAAAACTGAAATCTCAGCAAATATTTTTTCACCCACTCTTGATGATACTTGCAGGTAATGATCAGTACACCAGTCCCACTTGGCTCACCAAACTTCGTTCTTCTAGGTTCAACCGTTCCTTTGCAGTAACCGTTTTCATGTTTAGGTTTCACTCTGTTTTCTCCTATATGGATACATGTAGTTGGAACTCTAAATCAAACACGGTTTGTGCTAGCTCTTTTAACCTTGGCACAATAATGTAGTTCCAAGTTCTATCGCTATGGTTTGTGTCCTATTGAAGTAGCCCCAAGCAGAGACTGACGAGAATCACTTTCATGGAAAGGGGTTGCCAAGCTTCCATAAAACTACGAGTTTCCTGAAATCTGAGCAAACATTTTTTTTACCCAATCTTGATGATACTTGCAGGTAATGATCAGTACACCAGTCAAACGTGGCTCACCAAATTTCGTTCTTCTAGGTTAAACCATTCCTTTGCAGTAACCGTTTTCATGTTTAGGTTTCACTCTGTTTTCTCCTATATGGATACATGTAGTTGGAACTCTAAATCAAACACGGTTTGTGCTAGATCTTTAAAACTTGGCACAATAATGTAGTTCCAAGTTCTATCGCTATGGTTGGTGTCCTATTGAAGTAGCCCCAAGCAGAGACTGACGAGAATCACGTTCATTGAAAGGGGTTGCCAAGCTTCCAAAAACTACCAGTTTCCGGAAATCTCAGCAAACATTTTTTCACCCAATCTTGATGATACTTGCAGGTAATGATTAATACTCCAATCCCACTTGGCTCACGAAATTTCGTTCTTCTAGGTTAAACCGTTCCTTTGCAGTAACCGTTTTCATGTTTAGGTTTCACTCTGCTTTCTCCTATATGTATACATGTAGTTGGAACTCCAAATCAAACAAGGTTTGTGCTAGCTCTTTGAAACTTGGCACAATAATGTAGTTCCAAGTTCTATCGCTATGGTTTGTGTCCTATTGAAGTAGCCACAAGCCTAGACTGACGAGAATCACTTTCATTGAAAGGGGTTGCCAAGCTTCCAAAAAACTACGAGTTTCCGGAAATCTCAGCAAACATTTTTTCACCCAATCTTGATGATACTTGCAGGTAATGATCAGTACTCCAATCCCACTTGGCTCACCAAATTTCGTTCTTCTAGGTTAAACCGTTCCTTTGCAGTAACCGTTTTCATGTTTAGGTTTCACTCTGTTTTCTCCTATATGGATACATGTAGTTGGAACTCTAAATCAAACAAGGTTTGTTCTAGCTCTTTGAAACTTGGCACAATAATTTAGTTCCAAATTCTATCACTATGGTTTGTGTCCTATTAAAGTAGCCACAAGCCTAGACTGACAAGAATCACTTTCATTGAAACGTTTTTGCCAAGCTTCCAAAAAACTACGAGTTTCCTGAAATCTCAGCAAACATTTTTTCACCCAATCTTGTTGATACTTGCAGGTAATGATCAGTACAATAGTCCCGTTTGGCTAACCAAATTTCGTTCTTCTAGGTTAAACCGTTCCTCTGCAGTAACCGTTTTCATGTTTAGGTTTCACTCTGTTTTCTCCAATATGCATACATGTAGTTGGAACTCTAAATCAAACACGGTTTGTGCTAGCTCTTTGAAACTTGGCACAATAATGTAGTTCCAAGTTCTATCGCTATGGTTTGTGTCCTATTGAAGTAGCACCAAGCAGAGACTGACGAGAATCACGTTCATTGAAAGGGGTTGCCAGCTTCCAAAAAACTACGAGTTTCCGGAAATCTCAGCAAACATTTTTTTCACCCAATCTTGATGATACTTGCAGAAAATGATCAGTAAACCAGTCCCACTTGGCTCACCAAATTTCGTTCTTCTAGGTTAAACCGTTCCTTTGCAGTAACCGTTATCATGTTTAGGTTGCACTCTGCTTTCTCCTATATGGATACATGTAGTTGGAACTCTAAATCAAACACGGTTTGTACTAGCTCTGTGAAACTTGGCACAATAATGTAGTTCAAAGTTGTATCGCTATGGTTTGTGTCCTATTGAAATAGCCCCAAGCAGAGACTGACGAGAATCACTTTCATTGAAAGGGGTTGCCAAGCTTCCAAAAAACTACGAGTTTCCGGAAATCTCAGTAAACATTTTTTCACCCAATCTTGATGATACTTGCAGGTAATGATCAGTACTCCAATCCCACTTGGCTCACCAAATTTCGTTCTTCTAGGTTAAACCGTTCCTTTGCCGTAACCGTTTTCATGTTTAGGTTTCACTCTGTTTTCTCCTATATGGATACATGTAGTTGGAACTCTAAATCAAACACGGTTTGTGCTAGCTCTTTGAAACTTGGCACAATAGTGTAGTTCCAAGTTTTTCGCTATGGTTTGTGTCCTATTGAAGTAGCCACAAGCCTAGACTGACGAGAATCACTTTCATTGAAACGGGTTGCCAAGCTTCCAAAAAACTGAAATCTCAGCAAACATTTTTTCACCCAATCTTTATGATACTTGCAGGTAATGATCAGTACACCAGTCCCACTTGGCTCACCAAACTTCGTTCTTCTAGGTTCAACCGTTCGTTTGCAGTAACCGTTTTCATGTTTAGGTTTCACTCTGTTTTCTCCTATATGGATACATGTAGTTGGAACTCTAAATCAAACACGGTTTGTGCTAGCTCTTTGAAACTTGGCACAATAATGTAGTTCCAAGTTCTTTCGCTATGGTTTTTGTCCTATTGAAGTAGCCACAAGCCTAGACTGACGAGAATCACTTTCATTGAAACGGGTTGCCAAGCTTCCAAAAACTGAAATCTCAGCAAACATTTTTTCACCCAATCTTTATGATACTTGCAGGTAATGATCAGTACACCAGTCCCACTTGGCTCACCAAACTTCGTTCTTCTAGGTTCAACCGTTCGTTTGCAGTAACCGTTTTCATGTTTAGGTTTCACTCTTTTTTCTCCTATATGGATACATGTAGTTGGAACTCTAAATCAAACACCGTTTGTGCTAGCTCTTTGAAACTTGGCACAATAATGGAGTTCCAAATTCTATCACTATGGTTTGTGTCCTACTGAAGTAGCCACAAGCCTAGACTGACGAGAATCACTTTCATTGAAACATTTTGCCAAGCTTCCAAAAAACTACGAGTTTCCGAAAATCTCAGCAAACATTTTTTTCACCCCATCTTGATGATACTTGCAGGTAATGATCAGTACAATAGTCCCGTTTGGCTTACCAAATTTCGTTCTTCTAGGTTAAACCGTTCCTTTGCCGTAACCGTTTTCATGTTTAGGTTTCACTCTGTTTTCTCCGATATGGATACATGTAGTTGGAACTCTAAATCAAACACGGTTTGTGCTAGCTCTTTGAAACTTGGCACAATAATGTAGTTCCAAGTTCTTTCGCTATGGTTTTTGTCCTATTGATGTAGCCACAAGCCTAGACTGACGAGAATCACTTTCATTGAAACGGGTTGCCAAGCTTCCAAAAACTGAAATCTCAGCAAATATTTTTTCACCCACTCTTGATGATACTTGCAGGTAATGATCAGTACACCAGTCCCACTTGGCTCACCAAACTTCGTTCTTCTAGGTTCAACCGTTCCTTTGCAGTAACCGTTTTCATGTTTAGGTTTCAATCTGTTTTCTCCAATATGGTACATGTAGTTGGAACTCTAAATCAAACACGGTTTGTGCTAGCTCTTTGAAACTTGGCACAATAATGTAGTTCCAAGTTCTATCGCTATGGTTTGTGTCCTATTGAAGTAGCTCCCAGCAGAGACTGACGAGAATCACGTTCATTGAAAGGGGTTGCCAAGCTTCCAAAAAACTACGAGTTTCCGGAAATCTCAGCAAACATTTTTTCACCCAATCTTGATGATACTTGCAGGTAATGATCAGTACACCAGTCCCACTTGGCTAACCAAATTTCGTTCTTCTAGGTTAAACCGTTCCTTTGCAGTAACCGTTTTCATGTTTAGGTTTCACTCTGCTTTCTCCTATATGGATACATGTAGTTGGAACTCTAAAAGAAACACGGTTTGTGCTAGCTTTTTAAAACTTGGCACAATAAAGTAGTTCCAAGTTCTATCGCTATGGTTTGTGTCCTATTGAAGTAGCCCCAAGAAGAGACTGACGAGAATCACTTTCATTGAAAGGGGTTGCCAAGCTTCCAAAAACTACGAGTTTCCGGAAATCTCAGCAAACATTTTTTTCACCCAATCTTGATGATACTTGCAGGTAATGATCAGTACTCCAATCCCACTTCGCTCACCAAATTTCGTTCTTCTAGGTTAAACCGTTCCTTTGCAGTAACCGTTTTCATGTTTAGGTTTCACTCTGTTTTCTCCTATATGGATACATGTAGTTGGAAACTCTAAATCAAACACGGTTTGTGCTAGCTCTTTGAAACGTGGCACAATAATGTAGTTCCAAGTTCTTTCGCTATGGTTTTTGTCCTATTGATGTAGCCACAAGCCTAGACTGACGAGAATCACTTTCATTGAAACGGGTTGCCAAGCTTCCAAAAAACTGAAATCTCAGCAAACATTTTTTCACCCACTCTTGATGATACTTGCAGGTAATGATCAGTACACCAGTCCCACTTGGCTCACCAAACTTCGTTCTTCTAGGTTCAACCGTTCCTTTGCAGTAACCGTTTTCATGTTTAGGTTTCAATCTGTTTTCTCCAATATGGATACATGTAGTTGGAACTCTAAATCAAACACGGTTTGTGCTAGCTCTTTGAAACTTGGCACAATAATGTAGTTCCAAGTTCTATCGCTATGGTTTGTGGTCCTATTTAAGTAGCTCCAAGCAGAGACTGACGAGAATCACGTTCATTGAAAGGGGTTGCCAAGCTTCCAAAAAACTACGAGTTTCCGGAAATCTCAGCAAACATTTTTTCACCCAATCTTGATGATACTTGCAGGTAATGATCAGTACACCAGTCCCACTTGGCTCACCAAATTTCGTTCTTCTAGGTTACACCGTTCCTTTGCAGTAACAGTTTTCATGTTTAGGTTTCACTGTGCTTTCTCCTATATGGATACATGTAGTTGGAACTCTAAAAGAAACACGGTTTGTGCTAGCTCTTTAAAACTTGGCACAATAATGTAGTTCCAAGTTCTATCGCTATGGTTTGTGTCCTATTGAAGTAGCCCCCAGAAGAGACTGACGAGAATCACTTTCATTGAAAGGGGTTGCCAAGCTTCCAAAAAACTACGAGTTTCCGGAAATCTCAGCAAACATTTTTTCACCCAATCTTGATGACACTTGCAGGTAATGATCAGTAGAATAGTCCCGTTTGGCTAACCAAATTTCGTTCTTCTAGGTTAAACCGTTCCTTTGCCGTAACCGTTTTCATGTTTAGGTTTCACTCTGTTTTCTCCTATATGGATACATGTAGTTGGAACTCTAAATCAAACATGGTTTGTGCTAGCTCTTTGAAACTTGGCACAATAATGTAGTTCCAAGTTCTTTCGCTATGGTTTTTGTCCTATTGATGTAGCCACAAGCCTAGACTGACGAGAATCACTTTCATTGAAACGGGTTGCCAAGCTTCCAAAAAACTGAAATCTCAGCAAACATTTTTTCACCCACTCTTGATGATACTTGCAGGTAATGATCAGTACACCAGTCCCACTTGGGCTCACCAAACTTCGTTCTTCTAGGTTCAACCGTTCCTTTGCAGTAACCGTTTTCATGTTTAGGTTTCACTCTGTTTTCTCCTATATGGATAGATGTAGTTGGAACTCTAAATCAAACACGGTTTGTGCTAGCTCTTTTAACCTTGGCACAATAATGTAGTTCCAAGTTCTATCGCTATGGTTTGTGTCCTATTGAAGTAGCCCCAAGCAGAGACTGACGAGAATCACTTTCATGGAAAGGGGTTGCCAAGCTTCCAAAGAACTACGAGTTTCCTGAAATCTGAGCAAACATTTTTTTTACCCAATCTTGATGATACTTGCAGGTAATGATCAGTACACCAGTCAAACGTGGCTCACCAAATTTCGTTCTTCTAGGTTAAACCATTCCTTTGCAGTAACCGTTTTCCATGTTTAGGTTTCACTCTGTTTCTCCTATATGGATACATGTAGTTGGAACTCTAAATCAAACACGGTTTGTGCTAGATCTTTAAAACTTGGCACAATAATGTAGTTCCAAGTTCTATCGCTATGGTTGGTGTCCTATTGAAGTAGCCCCAAGCAGAGACTGACGAGAATCACGTTCATTGAAAGGGGTTGCCAAGCTTCCAAAAAACTACCAGTTTCCGGAAATCTCAGCAAACATTTTTTCACCCAATCTTGATGATACTTGCAGGTAATGATTAATACTCCAATCCCACTTGGCTCACGAAATTTCGTTCTTCTAGGTTAAACCGTTCCTTTGCAGTAACCGTTTTCATGTTTAGGTTTCACTCTGCTTTCTCCTATATGTATACATGTAGTTGGAACTCCAAATCAAACAAGGTTTGTGCTAGCTCTTTGAAACTTGGCACAATAATGTAGTTCCAAGTTCTATCGCTATGGTTTGTGTCCTATTGAAGTAGCCACAAGCCTAGACTGACGAGAATCACTTTCATTGAAAGGGCTTGCCAAGCTTCCAAAAAACTACGAGTTTCCGGAAATCTCAGCAAACATTTTTTCACCCAATCTTGATGATACTTGCAGGTAATGATCAGTACTCCAATTCCACTTGGCTCACCAAATTTCGTTCTTCTAGGTTCAACCGTTCCTTTGCATTAACCGTTTTCATGTTTAGGTTTCACTCTGTTTTCTCCTATATGGATACATGTAGTTGGAACTCTAAAATCAAACAAGGTTTGTTCTAGCTCTTTGAAACTTGGCACAATAATTTAGTTCCAAATTCTATCACTATGGTTTGTGTCCTATTGAAGTAGCCACAAGCCTAGACTGACAAGAATCACTTTCATTGAAACGTTTTGCCAAGCTTCCAAAAAAACTACGAGTTTCCGGAAATCTCAGCAAACATTTTTTCACCCAATCTTGTTGATACTTGCAGGTAATGATCAGTACAATAGTCCCGTTTGGCTAACCAAATTTCGTTCTTCTAGGTTAAACCGTTCCTCTGCAGTAACCGTTTTCATGTTTTAGGTTTCACTCTGTTTTCTCCAATATGCATACATGTAGTTGGAACTCTAAATCAAACACGGTTTGTGCTAGCTCTTTGAAACTTGGCACAATAATGTAGTTCCAAGTTCTATCGCTATGGTTTGTGTCCTATTGAAGTAGCACCAAGCAGAGACTGACGAGAATCACGTTCATTGAAAGGGGTTGCCAGCTTCCAAAAAACTACGAGTTTCCGGAAATCTCAGCAAACATTTTTTTCACCCAATCTTGATGATACTTGCAGAAAATGATCAGTAAACCAGTCCCACTTGGCTCACCAAATTTCGTTCTTCTAGGTTAAACCGTTCCTTTGCAGTAACCGTTATCATGTTTAGGTTGCACTCTGCTTTCTCCTATATGGATACATGTAGTTGGAACTCTAAATCAAACACGGTTTGTACTAGCTCTGTGAATCTTGGCACAATAATGTAGTTCAAAGTTGTATCGCTATGGTTTGTGTCCTATTGAAATAGCCCCAAGCAGAGACTGACGAGAATCACTTTCATTGAAAGGGGTTGCCAAGCTTCCAAAAAACTACGAGTTTCCGGAAATCTCAGTAAACATTTTTTCACCCAATCTTGATGATACTTGCAGGTAATGATCAGTACTCCAATCCCACTTGGCTCACCAAATTTCGTTCTTCTAGGTTAAACCGTTCCTTTGCCGTAACAGTTTTCATGTTTAGGTTTCACTCTGTTTTCTCCTATATGGATACATGTAGTTGGAACTCTAAATCAAACACGGTTTGTGCTAGCTCTTTGAAACTTGGCACAATAGTGTAGTTCCAAGTTTTTCGCTATGGTTTGTGTCCTATTGAAGTAGCCACAAGCCTAGACTGACGAGAATCACTTTCATTGAAACGGGTTGCCAAGCTTCCAAAAAACTGAAATCTCAGCAAACATTTTTTCACCCAATCTTTATGATACTTGCAGGTAATGATCAGTACACCAGTCCCACTTGGCTCACCAAACTTCGTTCTTCTAGGTTCAACCGTTCCTTTGCAGGAACGGTTTTCATGTTTAGGTTTCACTCTGTTTTCTCCTATAGGGATACATGTAGTTGGAACTCTAAATCAAACACGGTTTGTGCTAGCTCTTTGAACCTTGGCACAATAATGTAGTTCCAAGTTCTATCGCTATGGTTTGTGTCCTATTGAAGTAGCCCCAAGCAGAGACTGACGAGAATCACTTTCATTGAAAGGGGTTGCCAAGCTTCCAAAAAACTACGAGTTTCCGGAAATCTCAGCAAACATTTTTTCACCCAATCTTGATGATACTTGCAGGTAATGATTAATACTCCAATCCCACTTGGCTCACGAAATTTCGTTCTTCTAGGTTAAACCGTTCCTTTGCAGTAACCGTTTTCATGTTTAGGTTTCACTCTGCTTTCTCCTATATGGATACATGTAGTTTTAACTCTAAATCAAACAAGGTTTGTGCTAGCTCTTTGAAACTTGGCACAATAATGTAGTTCCAAGTTCTATCGCTATGGTTTGTGTCCTATTGAAGTAGCCACAAGCCTAGACTGACGAGAATCACTTTCATTGAAAGGGGTTGCCAAGCTTCCAAAAAACTACGAGTTTCTGGAAATCTCAGCAAACATTTTTTCACCCAATCTTGATGATACGTGCAGGTAATGATCAGTACTCCAATCCCACTTGGCTCACCAAATTTTGTTCTTCTAGGTTCAACCGTTCCTTTGCAGTAACCGTTTTCATGTTTAGGTTTCACTCTGTTTTCTACTATATGGATACACGTATTTGGATATCTAAATCAAACACGGTTTGTGCTAGCTCTTTGAAACTTGGCACAATAATGTAGTTCCAAGTTCTATCGCTATGGTTTGTGTCCTATTGAAGTAGCCCCAAGCAGAGACTGACGAGAATCACTTTCATGTAAAGGGATTGCCAAGCTTCCAAAAAACTACGATTTTCCGGAAATCTCAGCAAACATTTTTTTCACCCAATCTTGATGATACTTGCAGGTAATGATCAGTACTCCAATCCACTTGGCTCACCAAATTTCGTTCGTCTAGGTTAAACCGTTCCTTTACAGTAATGGGTTTCATGTTTAGGTTTCAGTCTGTTTTCGCCTATATGGATACATGAAGTTGGAACTATAAATCAAAGAAGGTTTGTGCTAGCTCTTTGAAACTTGGCACAATAATGTAGTTCCAAGTTCTATCGCTCTGGTTTGTGTCCTATTGAAGTAGCCCCAAGAAGAGACTGACGAGAATCACTTTCATGGAAAGGGGTTGCCAAGCTTCCAAAAAACTACGAGTTTCCGGAAATCTCAGCAAACATTTTTTCACCCAATCTTGATGATACTTGCAGGTAATGATCAGTACTCCAATCCCACTTGGCTCACCAAATTTCGTTCTTCTAGGTTACACCGTTCCTTTGCAGTAACCGTTTTCATGTTTAGGTTTCACTCTGTTTTCTCCTATATGGATACATGTAGTTGGAACTCTAAATCAAACAAGGTTTGTTCTAGCTCTTTGAAACTTGGCACAATAATGGAGTTCCAAATTCTATCACTATGGTTTGTGTCCTATTGAAGTAGCCACAAGCCTAGACTGACGAGAATCACTTTCATTGAAACGTTTTGCCAAGCTTCCAAAAAACTACGAGTTTCCTGAAATCTCAGCAAACATTTTTTCACCCAATCTTGATGATACTTGCAGGAAATGATCAGTACACCAGTCCCACTTGGCTCACCAAATTTCGTTCTTCTAGGTTAAACCGTTCCTTTGCAGTAACCGTTATCATGTTTAGGTTGCACTCTGCTTTCTCCTATATGGATACATGTAGTTGGAACTCTAAATCAAACACGGTTTGTACTAGCTCTGTGAAACTTGCCACAGTAATGTAGTTCCAAGTTGTATCGCTATGGTTTGTGTCCTATTGAAATAGCCCCAAGCAGAGACTGACGAGAATCACTTTCATTGAAAGGGGTTGCCAAGCTTCCAAAAAACTACGAGTTTCCGGAAATCTCAGTAAACATTTTTTCACCCAATCTTGATGATACTGGCAGGTAATGATCTGTACTCCAATCCCACTTGGCTCACCAAATTTCATTCTTCTAGGTTAAACCGTTCCTTTGCCGTAACCGTTTTCATGTTTAGGTTTCACTCTGTTTTCTCCTATATGGATACATGTAGTTGGAACTCTAAATCAAACACGGTTTGTGCTAGCTCTTTGAAACTTGGCACAATAATGTAGTTCCAAGTTTTTCGCTATGGTTTGTGTCCTATTGAAGTAGCCACAAGCCTAGACTGACGAGAATCACTTTCATTGAAACGGGTTGCCAAGCTTCCAAAAAACTGAAATCTCAGCAAACATTTTTTCACCCAATCTTGATGATACTTGCAGGTAATGATCAGTACACCAGTCCCACTTGGCTCACCAAACTTCGTTCTTCTAGGTTCAACCGTTCCTTTGCAGTAACCGTTTTCATGTTTAGGTTTCACTCTGTTTTCTCCTATATGGATACATGTAGTTGGAACTCTAAATCAAACACGGTTTGTGCTAGCTCTTTAAAACGTGGCACAATAATGTAGTTCCAAGTTCTATCGCTATGGTTGGTGTCCTCTTGAAGTAGCCCCAAGCAGAGACTGACGAGAATCACTTTCATTGAAAGGGGTTGCCAAGCTTCCAAAAAACTACGAGTTTCCGGAAATCTCATCAAACATTTTTTCACCCAATCTTGATGATACTTGCAGGTAATGATAAGTACTCCAATCCCACTTGGCTCACCAAATTTCGTTCTTCTAGGTTAAACCGTTCCTTTGCAGTAACCGTTTTCATGTTTAGGTTTTACTCTGTTTTCTAATATATGGATACATGTATTTGGAACTCTAAATCAAACACGGTTTGTGCTAGCTCTTTGAAACTTGGCACAATAATGTAGTTCCAAGTTGTATCGCTATGGTGTGTGTCCTATTGAGGTAGCACCAAGCAGAGACTGACGAGAATCACGTTCATTGAAAGGGGTTGCCAGCTTCCAAAAAACTACGAGTTTCCTGAAATCTCAGCAAACATTTTTTCACCCAATCTTGATGATACTTGCAGGAAATGATCAGTACACCAGTCCCACTTGGCTCACCAAATTTCGTTCTTCTAGGTTCAACCGTTCCTTTGCATTAACCGTTTTCATGTTTAGGTTTAACTTTGTTTTCTCCGATATGGATACATGTAGTTTTAACTCTAAATCAAACACGGTTTGTGGTAGATGTTTGAAACTTGGAACAGTAATGTAGTTCGAAATTCTATCGCTATGGTTTGTGTCCGATTGAGGTAGCCCCAAGCAGAGACTGATGAGAATCACTTTCATTTAAACGGGTTGCCAAGCTTCCAAAAAACTACGAGTTTCTGGAAATCTCAGCAAACATTTTTTCACCCAATCTTGATGATACTTGCAGGTAATGATCAGTACACCAGTCCCACTTGGCTAACCAAATTTCGTTCTTCTAGGTTAAACCGTTCCTCTGCAGTATCCGTTTTCATGTTTAGGTTTCACTCTGTTTTCTCCTATATGGATACATGTAGTTGGAACTCTAAATCAAACACGGTTTGGGCTAGCTCTTTGAAACTTGGCACAATAATGTAGTTCCAAGTTCTATCGCTATGGTTTGGGTCCTATTGAAGTAGCCCCAAGCAGAGACTGACGAGAATCACTTTCATTGAAAGGGGTTGCCAAGTTTCCAAAAACTACGAGTTTTCGGAAATCTCAGGAAACATTTTTTCACCCAATCTTCATGATACTTGTAGGTAATGATCAGTACACCAGTCCCATTTGGCTCACCAAATTTCGTTCTTCTAGGTTAAACCGTTCCTCTGCAGTAACCGTTTTCATGTTTAGGTTTAACTTTGTTTTCTCCGATATGGATACATGTAGTTTTAACTCTAAATCAAACACGGTTTGTGCTAGATGTTTGAAACTTGGAACAGTAATGTAGTTCGAAGTTCTATCGCTATGGTTTGTGTCCGATTGAGGTAGCCCCAAGCAGAGACTGATGAGAATCACTTTCATTGAAAGGGGTTGCCAGCTTCCAAAAAACTACGAGTTTCCTGAAATCTCAGCAAACATTTTTCACCCAATCTTGATGATAGTTGCAGGTAATGATTAGTACACCAGTCCCACTTGGCTCACCAAATTTCGTTATTCTAGTTAAACCGTTCCTTTGCAGGAACCGTTTTCATGTTTAGGTTTCACTCTGTTTTCTCCAATATGGATACATGTAGTTGGAACTCTAAATCAAACACGGTTTGTGCTAGCTCTTTGAAACTTGGCACAATAATGTAGTTCCAAGTTCTATCACTATGGTTTGTGTCCTATTGAAGTAGCCACAAGCCTAGACTGACGAGAATCACTTTCATTGAAAGGGGTTGCCAAGCTTCCAAAAAACTACGAGTTTCTGGAAATCTCAGCAAATATTTTTTTCACCCAATCTTGATGATACTTGCAGGTAATGATCAGTACTCCAATCCCACTTGGCTCACGAAATTTCGTTCTTCTAGGTTAAACCGTTCCTTTGCTGTAACCGTTTTCATGTTTAGGTTTCAGTCTGTTTTCTCCTATATGGATACATGTAGTTGGAACTCTAAATCAAACAAGGTTTGTGCTAGCTCTTTGAAACTTGGCACAATAATGTAGTTCCAAGTTCTATCGCTACGGTTTGTGTCCTATTGAAGTAGCCCCAAGCAGAGACTGACGAGAATCACGTTCATTTAAAGGAGTTGCCAGCTTCCAAAAAACTACGAGTTTCCGGAAATCTCAGCAAACATTTTTTCACCCAATCTTGATGATACTTGCAGGTAATGATCAGTACACCAATCCCACTTGGCTCACCAAATTTCGTTATTCTAGATTAAACCGTTCCTTTACAGTAACGGTTTTCATGTTTAGGTTTCAGTCTGTTTTCGCCTATATGGATACATGAAGTTGGAACTATAAATCAAAGAAGGTTTGGGCTAGCTCTTTGAAACTTGGCACAATAATGTAGTTCCAAGTTCTATCGCTATGGTTTGGGTCCTATTGAAGTAGCCCCAAGAAGAGACTGACGAGAATCACTTTCATTGAAAGGGGTTGCCAAGCTTCCAAAAAACTACGAGATTCTGGAAATCTCAGCAAACATTTTTTCACCCAATCTTGATGATACTTGCAGGTAATGATCAGTACTCCAATCCCACTTGGCTCACCAAATTTCGTTCTTCTAGGTTAAACCGTTCCTTTGCAGTAACCGTTTTCATGTTTAGGTTTCACTGTGTTTTCTCCTATATGGATACATGTAGTTGGAACTCTAAATCAAACAAGGTTTGTTCTAGATCTTTGAAACTTGGCACAATAATGTAGATCCAAGTCCTATCGCTATGGTTTGTGTCCTATTGAAGTAGCCACAAGCCTAGACTGACGAGAATCCCTTTCATTGAAACGTTTTGCCAAGCTTCCAAAAAACTACGAGTCTCCGGAAATCTCAACAAACATTTTTTCACCCAATCTTGATGATACTTGCAGGTAATGATCAGTACACCAGTCCCATTTGGCTAACCAAATTTCGTTCTTCTAGGTTAAACCGTTCCTCTGCAGTAACCGTTTTCATGTTTAGGTTTCACTCTGTTTTCTCCTATATGGATACATGTAGTTGGAACTCTAAATCAAACACGGTTTGTGCTAGATGTTTGAAACTTGGCACATTGATGTAGTTCGAAGTTCTATCGCTATGGTTTGTGTCCTATTGAGGTAGCCGCAAGCAGAGACTGATGAGAATCACTTTCATTGAAAGGGGTTGCCAAGCTTCCAAAAAACTACAAGTTTACGGAAATCTCAGCAAACATTTTTTCACCCAATCTTAATGATACTTGCAGGTAATTATCAGTACTCCAATCCCACTTGGCTGACCAAATTTCGTTCTTCTAGGTTAAACCTTTCCTTTGCAGTAACCGTTTTCATGTTTAGGTTTCACTCTGTTTTCTCCTACATGGATACATGTAGTTGGAACTCTAAATCAAACACGGTTTGTGCTAGCTCTTTGAAACTTGGCACAATAATGTAGTTCCAAGTTCTATCGCTATGGTTTGGGTCCTATTGAAGTAGGCCCAAGCAGAGACTGACGAGAATCACTTTCATTGAAAGGGGTTGCCAAGCTTCCAAAAAACTACGAGTTTTCGGAAATCTCAGCAAACATTTTTTCACCCAATCTTGATGATACTTGCAGGTAATGATCAGTACACCAGTCCCATTTGGCTCACCAAATTTCGTTCTTCTAGTTAAACCGTTCCTCTGCAGTAACCGTTTTCATGTTTAGGTTTCACTCTGTTTTCTCCGATATGGATACATGTAGTTGGGAACTCTAAATCAAACACGGTTTGTGCTAGCTCTTTGAAACTTGGCACAATAATGTAGTTCCATGGTCTATCGCTTTGGTTTGTGTCCTATTGAAGTAGCATCAAGCAGAGACTGACGAGAATCACGTTCATTGAAAGGGGTTGCCAGCTTCCAAAAAACTACGAGTTTCTTGAAATCTCAGCAAACATTTTTTCACGCAATCTTGATGATACTTGTAGGAAATGATCAGTACACCATTCCCACTTGGCTAACCAAATTTCGTTCTTCTAGGTTAAACCGTTCCTCTGCAGTAACCGTTTTCATGTTTAGGTTTCACTCTGTTTTCTCCTATATGGATACATGTAGTTGGAACTCTAAATCAAACACGGTTTGTGCTAGATGTTTGAAACTTGGCACAATAATGTAGTTCCAAGTTCTATCACTATGTTTTGTGTCCTATTGAAGTAGCCACAAGCCTAGACTGACGAGAATCACTTTCATTGAAACGTTTTGACAAGCTTCCAAAAAACTACGAGTTTCCGGAAATCTCAGTAAACATTTTTTCACCCAATCTTGATGATACTGGCAGGTAATGATCTGTACTCCAATCCCACTTGGCTCACCAAATTTCATTCTTCTAGGTTAAACCGTTCCTTTGCCATAACCGTTTTCATGTTTAGGTTTCACTCTGTTTTCTCCTATATGGATACATGTAGTTGGAACTCTAAATCAAACACGGTTTGTGCTAGCTCTTTGAAACTTGGCACAATAATGTAGTTCCAAGTTTTTCGCTATGGTTTGTGTCCTATTGAAGTAGCCACAAGCCTAGACTGACGAGAATCACTTTCATTGAAACGGGTTGCCAAGCTTCCAAAAAACTGAAATCTCAGCAAACATTTTTTCACCCAATCTTGATGATACTTGCAGGTAATGATCAGTACACCAGTCCCACTTGGCTCACCAAACTTCGTTCTTCTAGGTTCAACCGTTCCTTTGCAGTAACCGTTTTCATGTTTAGGTTTCACTCTGTTTTCTCCTATATGGATACATGTAGTTGGAACTCTAAATCAAACACGGTTTGTGCTAGCTCTTTGAACCTTGGCATAATAATGTAGTTCCAAGTTCTATCGCTATGGTTTGTGTCCTATTGAAGTAGCCCCAAGCAGAGACTGACGAGAATCACTTTCATGGAAAGGGGTTGCCAAGCTTCCAAAAACCACGAGTTCCTGAAATCTCAGCAAACATTTTTTCACCCAATCTTGATGATACTTGCAGGTAATGATCAATACATGAGTCCCATTTGGCTAACCAAATTTCGTTCATCTAGTTTAAACCGTTCCTCTGCAGTAACCGTTTTCATGTTTAGGTTTCACTCTGTTTTCTCCTATATGGATACATGTAGTTGGAACTCTAAATCAAACACGGTTTGTGCTAGATGTTTGAAACTTGGCACAGTGATGTAGTTCGAAGTTCTATCGCTATGGTTTGTGTCCTACTGAGGTAGCCCCAAGCAGAGACTGATGAGAATCATTTTCATTGAAAGGGGTTGCCAAGCTTCCAAAAAACTACAAGTTTACGGAAATCTCAGCAAACATTTTTTCACCCATTCTTAATGATACTTGCAGGTAATGATCAGTACTCCAATCCCACTTGGCTTACCAAATTTCGTTTCTTCTAGGTTAAACCGTTCCTTTGCAGTAACCGTTTTCATGTTTAGGTTTCACTCTGTTTTCTCCTACATGGATACATGTAGTTGGAACTCTAAATCAAACAAGGTTTGTGCTAGCTCTTTGAAACTTGGCACAATAATGTAGTTCCAAGTTCTATCGCTATGGTTTGGGTCCTATTGAAGTAGCCCCAAGCAGAGACTGACGAGAATCACTTTCATTGAAAGGGGTTTCCAAGCTTCCAAAAATCTACGAGTTTTCGGAAATCTCAGCGAACATTTTTTCACCCAATCTTGATGATACTTGCAGGTAATGATCAGTACACCAGTCCCATTTGGCTCACCAAATTTCGTTCTTCTAGGTTAAACCGTTCCTCTGCAGTAACCGTTTTCATGTTTAGGTTTCACTCTGTTTTCTCCGATATGGATACATGTAGTTGGAACTCTAAATCAAACACGGTTTGTGCTAGCTCCTTGAAACTTGGCACAATAATGTAGTTCCATGTTCTATCGCTTTGGTTTGTGTCCTATTGAAGTAGCCCCAAGCACAGACTGACGAGAATCACCTTCATTGAAAGGGGTTGCCAGCTTCCAAAAAAACTACGAGTTTCCTGAAATCTCAGCAAACATTTTTTCACCCAATCTTGATGATACTTGCAGGTAATGATCAGTACACCAGTCCCACTTGGCTCATCAAATTTCGTTCTTCTAGTTTAAACCGTTCCTTTGCAGGAACCGTTTTCATGTTTAGGTTTCACTCTGTTTTCTCCTATATGGATACATGATATAGGAACTCTAAAAACCAACACGGTTTGTGCTAGCTCTTTGAAACTTGGCACAATAATGTAGTTCCAAGTTCTATCGCTATGGTTTGTGTCCTATTGAAGTAGCATCAAGCAGAGACTGACGAGAATCACGTTCATTGAAAGGGGTTGCCAGCTTCCAAAAAACTACGAGTTTCCTGAAATCTCAGCAAACATTTTTTCACGCAATCTTGATGATACTTGCAGGAAATGATCAGTACACCATTCCCACTTGGCTAACCAAATTTCATTCTTCTAGGTTAAACCGTTCCTCTGCAGGAACCGTTTTCATGTTTAGGTTTCACTCTGTTTTCTCCTATATGGATACATGTAGTTGGAACTCTAAATCAAACACGGTTTGTGCTAGATGTTTGAAAACTTGGCACAATAATGTAGTTCCAAGTTCTATCGCTATGGTTTGTGTCCTATTGAAGTAGCCACAAGCCTAGACTGACGAAAATCACTTTCATTGAAAGGGGTTGCCAAGCTTCCAAAAAACTACGAGTTTCCGGAAATCTCAGCAAACATTTTTTCACCCAATCTTGATGATACTTGCAGGTAATGATCAGTACACCAGTCCCACTTGGCTCACCAAATTTCGTTCTTCTAGGTTACACCGTTCCTTTGCAGTAACCGTTTTCATGTTTAGGTTTCACTCTGCTTTCTCCTATATGGATACATGTAGTTGGAACTGTAAATCAAACACGGTTTGTGCTAGCTCTTTGAAACTTGGCACAATAATGTAGTTCCAAGTTCTATCGCTATGGTTTGTGTCCTATTGAAGTAGCCCCAAGAAGAGACTGACGAGAATCACTTTCATTGAAAGGGGTTGCCAAGCTTCCAAAAAACTACGAGTTTCTGGAAATCTCAGCAAACATTTTTTCACCCAATCTTGATGATACTTGCAGGTAATGATCAGTACACCAGTCCCACTTGGCTCACCAAATTTCGTTCTTCTAGGTTACACTCTTCCTTTGCAGTAACCGTTTTCATGTTTAGGTTTCACTCTGTTTTCTCCTATATGGATACATGTAGTTGGAACTCTAAATCAAACACGGTTTGGGCTAGCTCTTTGAAACTTGGCACAATAATGTAGTTCCAAGTTCTATCGCTATGGTTTGGGTCCTATTGAAGTAGCCCCAAGCAGAGACTGACGAGAATCACTTTCATTGAAAGGGGTTGCCAAGTTTCCAAAAAACTACGAGTTTTCGGAAATCTCAGGAAACATTTTTTCACCCAATCTTCATGATACTTGTAGGTAATGATCAGTACACCAGTCCCATTTGGCTCACCAAATTTCGTTCTTCTAGGTTAAACCGTTCCTCTGCAGTAACCGTTTTCATGTTTAGTTTTCACTCTGTTTTCTCCGATATGGATACATGTAGTTGGAACTCTAAATCAAACACGGTTTGTGCTAGCTCTTTGAAACTTGGCACAATAATGTAGTTCCATGTTCTATCGCTTTGGTTTGTGTCCTATTGAAGTAGCCCCAAGCACAGAATGACGAGAATCACGTTCATTGAAAGGGGTTGCCAGCTTCCAAAAAACTATGAGTTTCCTGAAATCTCAGCAAACATTTTTTCACCCAATCTTGATGATACTTGCAGGTAATGATCAGTACACCAGTCCCACTTGGCTCATCAAATTTCGTTCTTCTAGTTCAACCGTTCCTTTGCAGGAACAGTTTTCATGTTTAGGTTTCACTCTGTTTTCTCCTATATGGATACATGATATAGGAACTCTAAAACAAACAGGGTTTGTGCTAGCTCTTTGAAACTTGGCACAATAATGTAGTTCCAAGTTCTATCGCTATGGTTTGTGTCCTATTGAAGTAGCACCAAGCAGAGACTGACGAGAATCACGTTCATTGAAAGGGGTTGCCAGCTTCCAAAAAACTACGATTTTCCTGAAATCTCAGCAAATATTTTTTCACCCAATCTTGATGATACTTGCAGGTAATGATCAGTACACCATTCCCACTTGGCTCACCCAATTTCGTTCTTCTAGGTTAAACCGTTCCTCTGCAGTAACCGTTTTCATGTTTAGGTTTCACTCTGTTTTCTCCTATATGGATACATGTATTTGGAACTCTAAATCAAACACGGTTTGTGCTAGCTCTTTGAAACTTGGCACAATAATGTAGTTCCAAGTTCTATCGCTATGGTTTGTGTCCTATTCAAGTAGCCCAAAGAAGAGACTGACGAGAATCACTTTCATTGAAAGGGGTTGCCAAGCTTCCAAAAAACTACGAGTTTCCGGAAATCTCAGCAAACATTTTTTCACCCAATCTTGATGATACTTGCAGGTAATGATCAGTACTCCAATCCCACTTGGCTCACCAAATTTCGTTCTTCTAGGTTAAACCGTTCCTTTGCAGTAACCGTTTTCATGTTTAGGTTTCACTCTGTTTTCTCTATATGGATACATGTAGTTGGAACTCTAAATCAAACAAGGTTTGTTCTAGCTCTTTGAAACTTGGCACAATAATGGAGTTCCAAATTCTATCACTATGGTTTGTGTCCTATTGAAGTAGCCACAAGCCTAGACTGACGAGAATCACTTTCATTGAAACGTTTTGCCAAGCTTCCAAAAAACTACGAGTTTCCTGAAATCTCAGCAAACATTTTTTTCACCCAATCTTGATGATACTTGCAGGAAATGATCAGTACACCAGTCCCACTTGGCTCACCAAATTTCGTTCTTCTAGGTTAAACCGTTCCTTTGCAGTAACCGTTATCATGTTTAGGTTGCACTCTGCTTTCTCCTATATGGATACATGTAGTTGGAACTCTAAATCAAACATGGTTTGTACTAGCTCTGTGAAACTTGGCACAGTAATGTAGTTCCAAGTTGTATCGCTATGGTTTGTGTCCTATTGAAATAGCCCCAAGCAGAGACTGACGAGAATCACTTTCATTGAAAGGGGTTGCCAAGCTTCCAATAAACTACGAGTTTCCGGAAATCTCAGTAAACATTTTTTCACCCAATCTTGATGATACTGGCAGGTAATGATCTGTACTCCAATCCCACTTGGCTCACCAAATTTCATTCTTCTAGGTTAAACCTTTCCTTTGCTGTAACCGTTTTCATGTTTAGGTTTCACTCTGTTTTCTCCTATGTGGATACATGTAGTTGGAACTCTAAATCAAACACGGTTTGTGCTAGCTCTTTGAAACTTGGCACAATAATGTAGTTCCAAGTTTTTCGCTATGGTTTGTGTCCTATTGAAGTAGCCACAAGCCTAGACTGACGAGAATCTCTTTCATTGAAACGGGTTGCCAAGCTTCTAAAAACTGAAATCTCAGCAACATTTTTTCACCCAATCTTGATGATACTTGCAGGTAATGATCAGTACACCAGTCCCACTTGGCTCACCAAACTTCGTTCTTCTAGGTTCAACCGTTCCTTTGCAGTAACCGTTTTCATGTTTAGGTTTCACTCTGTTTTCTCCTATATGGATACATGTAGTTGGAACTCTAAATCAAACACGGTTTGTGCTAGCTCTTTAAAACGTGGCACAATAATGTAGTTCCAAGTTCTATCGCTATGGTTGGTGTCCTCTTGAAGTAGCCCCAAGCAGAGACTGACGAGAATCACTTTCATTGAAAGGGGTTGCCAAGCTTCCAAAAAACTACGAGTTTCCGGAAATCTCATCAAACATTTTTTCACCCAATCTTGATGATACTTGCAGGTAATTATCAGTACACCAGTCCCACTTGGCTCACCAAATTTCGTTCTTCTAGGTTAAACCGTTCCTTTGCAGTAACCGTTTCCATGTTTAGGTTTCACTCTGTTTTCTAATATATGGATACATGTAGTTGGAACTCTAAATCAAACAAGGTTTGTGCTAGCTCTTTGAAACTTGGCACAATAATGTAGTTCCAAGTTGTATCGCTATGGTGTGTGTCCTATTGAAGTAGCACCAAGCAGAGACTGACGAGAATCACGTTCATTGAAAGGGGTTGCCAGCTTCCAAAAAACTACGAGTTTCCTGAAATCTCAGCAAACATTTTTTCACCCAATCTTGATGATACTTGCAGGAAATGATCAGTACACCAGTCCCACTTGGCTCACCAAATTTCGTTCTTCTAGGTTAAACCGTTCCTCTGCAGTAACCGTTTTCATGTTTAGGTTTAACTTTGTTTTCTCCGATATGGATACATGTAGTTTTAACTCTAAATCAAACACGGTTTGTGCTAGATGTTTGAAACTTGGAACAGTAATGTAGTTCGAAGTTCTATCGCTATGGTTTGTGTCCGATTGAGGTAGCCCCAAGCAGAGACTGATGAGAATCACTTTCATTGAAAGGGGTTGCCAAGCTTCCAAAAAACTACGAGTTTACGGAAATCTCAGCAAACATTTTTTCACCCAATCTTAATGATACTTGCAGGTAATGATCAGTACTCCAATCCCACTTGGCTCACCAAATTTCGTTCTTCTAGGTTAAACCGTTCCTTTGCAGTAACCGTTTTCATGTTTAGGTTTCACTCTGTTTTCTCCTACATGGATACATGTAGGTGGAACTCTAAATCAAACACGGTTTGTGCTAGCTCTTTGAAACTTGGCACAATAATGTAGTTCCAAGTTCTATCGCTATGGTTTGGGTCCTATTGAAGTAGCCCCAAGCAGAGACTGACGAGAATCACTTTCATTGAAAGGGGTTGCCAAGCTTCCAAAAAACTACGAGTTTTTGAAATCTCAGCAAACATTTTTTCACCCAATCTTGATGATACTTGCAGGTAATTATCAGTACACCAGTCCCATTTGGCTCACCAAATTTCGTTCTTCTTGGTTAAACCGTTCCTCTGCAGGAACCGTTTTCATGTTTAGGTTTCACTCTGTTTTCTCCTATATGGATACATGTAGTTGGAACTCTAAATCAAACACGGTTTGTGCTAGCTCTTTGAAACTTGGCACAATAATGTAGTTCCATGTTCTATCGCTTTGGTTTGTGTCCTATTGAAGTAGACCCAAGCACAGACTGACGAGAATCACGTTCATTGAAAGGGGTTGCCAGCTTCCAAAAACTACGAGTTTCCTGAAATCTCAGCAAACATTTTTTCACCCAATCTTGATGATACTTGCAGGTAATGATTAGTACACCAGTCCCACTTGGCTCACCAAATTTCGTTCTTCTAGTTAAACCGTTCCTTTGCAGGAACCGTTTTCATGTTTAGGTTTCACTCTGTTTTCTCCAATATGGATACATGTAGTTGGAACTCTAAATCAAACACGGTTTGTGCTAGCTCTTTGAAACTTGGCACAATAATGTAGTTCCAAGTTCTATCGCTATGGTTTGTGTCCTATTGAAGTAGCCACAAGCCTAGACTGACGAGAATCACTTTCATTGAAAGGGGTTGCCAGCTTCCAAAAAACTACGAGTTTCTGGAAATCTCAGCAAATATTTTTTCACCCAATCTTGATGATACTTGCAGGTAATGATCAGTACTCCAATCCCACTTGGCTCACGAAATTTCGTTCTTCTAGGTTAAACCGTTCCTTTACAGTAACGGTTTTCATGTTTAGGTTTCAGTCTGTTTTCTCCTATATGGATACATGTAGTTGGAACTCTAAATCAAACAAGGTTTGTGCTAGCTCTTTGAAACTTGGCACAATAATGTAGTTCCAAGTTCTATCGCTAGGGTTTGTGTCCTATTGAAGTAGCCCCAAGAAGAGACTGACGAGAATCACTTTCATTGAAAGGGGTTGCCAGCTTCCAAAAAACTACGAGTTTCCGGAAATCTCAGCAAACATTTTTTCACCCAATCTTGATGATACTTGCAGGTAATGATCAGTACTCCAATCCCACTTGGCTCACCAAATTTCGTTCTTCTAGGTTAAACCGTTCCTTTGCAGTAACCGTTTTCATGTTTAGGTTTCACTGTGTTTTCTCCTATATGGATACATGTAGTTGGAACTCTATATCAAACAAGGTTTGTTCTAGATCTTTGAAACTTGGCACAATAATGTAGTTCCAAGTCCTATCGCTATGGTTTGTGTCCTATTGAAGTAGCCACAAGCCTAGACTGACGAGAATCCCTTTCATTGAAAGGGGTTGCCAAGCTTCCAAAAAACTATGAGTCTCCGGAAATCTCAGCAAACATTTTTTCACCCAATCTTGATGATACTTGCAGGTAATGATCAGTACACCAGTCCCATTTGGCTAACCAAATTTCGTTCTTCTAGGTTAAACCGTTCCTCTGCAGTAACCGTTTTCATGTTTAGGTTTCACTCTGTTTTCTCCTATATGGATACATGTAGTTGGAACTCTAAATCAAACACGGTTTGTGCTAGATGTTTGAAACTTGGCACAGTGATGTAGTTCGAAGTTCTATCGCTATGGTTTGTGTCCTATTGAGGTAGCCGCAAGCAGAGACTGATGAGAATCACTTTCATTGAAAGGGGTTGCCAATCTTCCAAAAAACTACAAGTTTACGGAAATCTCAGCAAACATTTTTTCACCCAATCTTAATGATACTTGCAGGTAATGATCAGTACTCCAATCCCACTTGGCTGACCAAATTTCGTTCTTCTAGGTTAAACCGTTCCTTTGCAGTAACCGTTTTCATGTTTAGGTTTCACTCTGTTTTCTCCTATATGGATACATGTAGTTGGAACTCTAAATCAAACACGGTTTGTGCTAGCTCTTTGAAACTTGGCACAATAATGTAGTTCCAAGTTCTATCGGTATGGTTTGGGTCCTATTGAAGTAGGCCCAAGCACAGACTGACGAGAATCACTTTCATTGAAAGGGGTTGCCAAGCTTCCAAAAAACTACGAGTTTTCGGAAATCTCAGCAAACATTTTTTCACCCAATCTTGATGATACTTGCAGGTAATGATCAGTACACCAGTCCCATTTGGCTCACCAAATTTCGTTCTTCTAGTTAAACCGTTCCTCTGCAGTAACCGTTTTCATGTTTAGGTTTCAGTTTGTTTTCTCCTATATGGATACATGTAGTTGGAACTCTAAATCAAACACGGTTTGTGCTAGCTCTTTGAAACTTGGCACAATAATGTAGTTCCATGTTCTATCGCTTTGGTTTGTGTCCTATTGAAGTAGCCCCAAGCACAGACTGACGAGAATCACGTTCATTGAAAGGGGTTGCCAGCTTCCAAAAAACTACGAGTTTCCTGAAATCTCAGCAAACATTTTTTCACCCAATCTTGATGATACTTGCAGGTAATGATCAGTACACCAGTCCCACTTGGCTCATCAAATTTCGTTCTTCTAGTTAAACCGTTCCTTTGCAGGAACCGTTTTCATGTTTAGGTTTCACTCTGTTTTCTCCTATATGGATACATGATATAGGAACTCTAAAACAAACACGGTTTGTGCTAGCTCTTTGAAACTTGGCACAATAATGTAGTTCCAAGTTCTATCGCTATGGTTTGTGTCCTATTGAAGTAGCATCAAGCAGAGACTGACGAGAATCACGTTCATTGAAAGGGGTTGCCAGCTTCCAAAAAACTACGAGTTTCCTGAAATCTCAGCAAACATTTTTTCACGCAATCTTGATGATACTTGCAGGAAATGATCAGTACACCATTCCCACTTGGCTCACCAAATTTCGTTCTTCTAGGTTACACCGTTCCTTTGCAGTAACCGTTTTGATGTTTAGGTTTCACTCTGTTTTCTCCTATATGGATACATGTAGTTGGAACTCTAAATCAAACAAGGTTTGTTCTAGATCGTTGAAACTTGGCACAATAATGTAGTTCCAAGTTCTATCACTATGTTTTGTGTCCTATTGAAGTAGCCACAAGCCTAGACTGACGAGAATCACTTTCATTGAAAGGGGTTGCCAAGCTTCCAAAAACTACGAGTTTCCGGAAATCTCAGCAAACATTTTTTTCACCCAATCTTGATGATACTTGCAGGTAATGATCAGTACTCCAGTCCCACTTGGCTCACCAAATTTCGTTCTTCTAGGTTACACCGTTCCTTTGGAGTAACCGTTTTCATGTTTAGGTTTCACTCTGCTTTCTCCTATATGGATACATGTAGTTGGAACTCTAAATCAAACAAGGTTTGTGCTAGCTCTTTGAAACTTGGCACAATAATGTAGTTCCAAGTTCTATCGCTATGGTTTGTGTCCTATTGAAGTAGCCCCAAGAAGAGACTGACGAGAATCACTTTCATTGAAAGGGGTTGCCAAGCTTCCAAAAAACTACGAGTTTCTGGAAATCTCAGCAAACTTTTTTTCACCCAATCTTGATGATATTTGCAGGAAATGATCAGTACACCATTCGCACTTGGCTCACCTAATTTCGTTCTTCTAGTTAAACCGTTCCTTTGCAGGAACCGTTTTCATGTTTAGGTTTCACTCTATTTTCTCCTATATGGATATATGATGTAGGAACTCTAAATCAAACACGGTTTGTGCTAGCTCTTTGAAACTTGGCACAATTATGTAGTTCAAAGTTCTATCGCTATGGTTTGTGTCCTATTGAAGTAGCCCCAAGCAGAGACTGACGAGAATCACTTTCATGGAAAGGGGTTGCCAAGCTTCCAAAAAAGTACGAGTTTCCGGAAATCTCAGCAAACATTTTTTCACCCAATCTTGATGATACTTGCATGAAATGATCAGTGCACCAGTCCCACTTGGCTCACCAAATTTCGTTTTTCTAGGTTAAACCCTTCCTCTGCAGTAACCGTTTTCATGTTTAGGTTTCACTCTGTTTTCTCCGATATGAATACATGTTGTTGGAACTCTAAATCAAACACGGTTTGTGCTAGCTCTTTGAAACTTGGCACTATAATGTAGTTCCATGTTCTATCGCTTTGGTTTGTGTCCTATTGAAGTAGCCCCAAGCACAGACTGACGAGAATCACGTTCATTGAAAGGGGTTGCCAGCTTCCAAAAAACTACGAGTTTCCTGAAATCTCAGCAAACATTTTTTCACCGAATCTTGATGATACTTGCAGGAAATGATCAGTACACCAGTCCCACTTGGGTCACCAAATTTCGTTCTTCTAGGTTAAACCGTTCCTCTGCAGTAACCGTTTTCATGTTTAGGTTTCACTCTGTTTTCCTCCTATATGGATACATATAGTTGGAACTCTAAATCAAACACGGTTTGTGCTAGATGTTTGAAACGTGGCACAGTAATGTTGTTCGAAGTTCTATCGCTACGGTTTGTGTCCTATAGAGGTAGCCCCAAGCAGAGACTGATGAGAATCAATTTCATTGAAAGGGGTTGCCAAGCTTCCAAAAAACTACGAGTTTAAAGAAATCTCAGCAAACATTTTTTCATCCAATCTTAATGATACTTGCAGGAAATGATCAGTACACCAGTCCCACTTGGCTCACCAAATTTCGTTCTTCTAGGTTAAACCGTTCCTCTGCAGTAACCGTTTTCATGTTTAGGTTTCACTCTGTTTTCTCCTATATGGATACATATAGTTGGAACTCTAAATCAAACACGGTTTGTGCTAGATGATTGAAACGTGGCACAGTAATGTTGTTCGAAGTTCTATCGCTACGGTTTGTGTCCTATAGAGGTAGCCCCAAGCAGAGACTGACGAGAATCACTTTCATTGAAAGGGATTGCCAAGCTTCCAAAAAACTACGAGTTTTCGGAAATCTCAGCAAACATTTTTTCACCCAATCTTGATGATACTTGCAGGTAATGATCAGTACACCAGTCCCACTTGGCTCACCAAATTTCGTTCTTCTAGGTTTAAACCGTTCCTCTGCAGGAACCGTTTTCATGTTTAGGTTTCACTCTGTTTTCTCCGATATGGATACATGTAGTTGGAACTCTAAATCAAACACGGTTTGTGCTAGCTCTTTGAAACGTGGCACAATAATGTAGTTCCATGTTCTATCGCTTTGATTTGTGTCCTATTGAAGTAGCCCCAAGCACAGACTGACGAGAATCACGTTCATTGAAAGGGGTTGCCAGCTTCCAAAAACTACGTTTCCTGAAATCTCAGCAAACATTTTTTCACCCAATCTTGATGATACTTGCAGGTAATGATTAGTACACCAGTCCCACTTGGCTCACCAAATTTCGTTCTTCTAGGTTAAACCGTTCCTTTGCAGGAACCATTTTCATGTTTAGGTTTCACTCTGTTTTCTCCAATATGGATACATGTAGTTGGAACTCTAAATCAAACACGGTTTGTGCTAGCTCTTTGAAACTTGGCACAATAATGTAGTTCCAAGATCTATCGCTATGGTTTGTGTCCTATTGAAGTAGCACCAAGCAGAGACTCACGAGAATCACGTTCATTGAAATTGGTTGCCAGTTTCCAAAAAACTACGAGTTTCCTGAAATCTCAGCAAACATTTTTTCACCCAATCTTGATGAAACTTGCAGGAAATGATCAGTACATCAGTCCCACTTGGCTCACCAAATTTCGTTCTTCTAGGTTAAACCGTTCCTCTGCAGTAACCGTTTTCATGTTTAGGTTTCACTCTGTTTTCTCCTATATGGATACATGTAGTTGGAACTCTAAATCAAACACGATTTGTGCTAGATGTTTGAAACTTGGCACAGTAATATAAGTTCGAAGTTCTATCGCTATGGTTTGTGTCCTATTGAGGTAGCCCCAAGCAGAGACTGATGAGAATCACTTTCATTGAAAGGGGTTGCCAAGCTTCCAAAAAAACTACGAGTTTACGGAAATCTCAGCAAACATTTTTTCACCCAATCTTAATGATACTTGCAGGTAATGATCAGTACTCCAATCCCACCTGGCTCACCAAATTTCGTTCTTCTGGGTTAAACCGTTCCTTTGCAGTAACCCTTTTCATGTTTAGGTTTCACTCTGTTTTCTCGTACATGGATACATGTTGTTGGAACTCTAAATCAAACACGGTTTGTGCTAGCTCTTTGAAACTTGGCACAATAATGTAGTTCCAAGTTCTATCGCTATGGTTTGGGTCCTATTGAAGAAGCCCCAAGCAGAGACTGACGAGATTCACGTTCATTGAAAGGGGTTGCCAGCTTCCAAAAAACTACGAGTTTCTGGAAATCTCAGCAAACATTTTTTCACCCAATCTTGATGATACTTGCAGGTAATGATAAGTACTCCAATCCCACTTGGCTCACCAAATTTCGTTCTTCTAGGTTAAACCGTTCCTGTGCAGTAACCGTTTTGATGTTTAGGTTTCACTCTGTTTTCTCCTATATGGATACATGTAGTTGGAACTCTAAATCAAACAAGGTTTGTTCTAGATCGTTTGAAACTTGGCACAATAATGTAGTTCCAAGTCTATTACTATGTTTTGTGTCCTATTGAAGTAGCCACAAGCCTAGACTGACGAGAATCACTTTCATTGAAACGTTTTGACAAGCTTCCAAAAACTACGAGTTTCCGGAAATCTCAGCAAACATTTTTTCATCCAATCTTGATGATACTTGCAGGTAATGATCAGTGCACCAGTCCCACTTGGCTCACCAAATTTCGTTTTTCTAGGTTAAACCCTTCCTCTGCAGTAACCGTTTTCATGTTTAGGTTTCACTCTGTTTTCTCCGATATGGATACATGTAGTTGGAACTCTAAATCAAACACGGTTTGTGCTAGCTCTTTGAAACTTGGCACAATAATGTAGTTCCAAGTTCTATCGCTATGGTTTGTGTCCTATTGAAGTAGCCCCAAGCAGAGACTGACGAGAATCACGTTCATTGAAAGGGGTTGCCAAGCTTCCAAAAAACTACGAGTTTCCGGAAATCTCAGCAAACATTTTTTCACCCAATCTTAATGATACTTGCAGGTAATGATCAGTATTCCAATCCCACCTGGCTCACCAAATTTCGTTCTTCTAGGTTAAACCGTTCCTTTGCAGTAACCGTTTTCATGTTTAAGTTTCACTCTGTTTTCTCCTATATGGATACATGATGTAGGAACTCTAAATCAAACACGGTTTGTGCTAGCTTTGAAACTTGGCACAATAATGTAGTTCCAAGTTCTATCGCTATGGTTTGTGTCCTATTGAAGTAGCCCCAAGCAGAGACTGACGAGAATCACTTTCATGGAAAGGGGTTGCCAAGCTTCCAAAAAACTACGAGTTTTCGGAAATCTCAGTAAACAGTTTTTCACCCAATCTTGATGATACTTGCAGGTAATGATCAGTACACCAGTCCCATTTGGCTCACCGAATTTCGTTTCTTCTAGGTTAAACCGTTCCTCTGCAGTAACCGTTTTCATGTTTAGGTTTCACTCTGTTTTCTCCGATATGGATACATGTAGTTGGAACTCTAAATCAAATACGGTTTGTGCTAGCTCTTTGAAACTTGGCACAATAATGTAGTTCCAAGTTCTATCGCTATGGTTTGTGTCCTATTCAAGTAGCCCCAAGAAGAGACTGACGAGAATCACTTTCATTGAAAGGGGTTGCCAAGCTTCCAAAAAACTACGAGTTTCCTGAAATCTCAGCAAAGAGTTTTTCACCCAAACTTGAGGATACTTGCAGGTAATGATGAGTACACCAATCCCACTTGGCTCACCTAATTTCGTTCTTCTAGGTTAAACCGTTCCTTTGCAGTAACCGTTTTCATGTTTAGGTTTTACTCTGTTTTCTCCTATATGGATACATGTACTTGGAACTCTAAATCAAACACGGTTTGTGCTAGCTATTTGAAAATTGGCACAATAATGTAGTTCCAAGTTCTATTGCTATGGTTTGTGTCCTATTGAAGTAGCCCCAAGCACAGACAGACGAGAATCACGTACATTGAAAGGGGTTGCCATCTTCCAAAAAACTACGAGTTTCCTGAAATCTCAGCAAACATTTTTTCACCCAATCTTGATGATCTTGCAGGAAATGATCAGTACACCAGTCGCATTTGGCTCACCAAATTTCGTTCTTCTAGGTTCAACCGTTCCTCTGCAGTAACCTTTTTCATGTTTAGGTTTCACTCTGTTTTCTCCGATATGAATACATGTAGTTGGAACTCTAAATCAAACACGGTTTGTGCTAGCTCTTTGAAACTTGGCACAATAATGTAGTTCCATGTTCTATCGCTTTGGTTTGTGTCCTATTGAAGTAGCCCCAAGCACAGACTGACGAGAATCACGTTCATTGAAAGGGTTGCCAGCTTAAAAAAAACTACGAGTTTCCTGAAATCTCAGCAAACATTTTTCACCCAATCTTGATGATACTTGCAGGTAATGATCAGTACACCAGTCGCACTTGGCTCACCAAATTTCGTTCTTCTAGTTAAACCGTTCCTTTGCAGGAACCGTTTTCATGTTTAGGTTTCACTCTGTTTTCTCCTATATGGATACATGATGTAGGAATTCTAAATCAAACACGGTTTGTGCTAGCTCTTTGAAACTTGGCACAATAATGTAGTTCCAAGTTCTATCTCTATGCTTTGTGTCCTATGGAAGTAGCCCAAAGCAGAGACTGACGAGAATCACGTTCATTGAAAGGGGTTGCCAGCTTCCAAAAAACTACGAGTTTCCTGAAATCTCAGCAAACATTTTTTCACCCAATCTTGATGATACTTGCAGGAAATGATCAGTACACCAGTCCCACTTGGCTCACCAAATTTCGTTCTTCTAGGTTAAACCGTTCCTCTGCCAGTAACCGTATTCATGTTTAGGTTTCACTCTGTTTTCTCCTATATGGATACATGTAGTTGGAACTCTAAATCAAACACGGTTTGTGCTAGATGTTTGAAACGTGGCACAGTAATGTAGTTCGAAGTTCTATCGCTATGGTTTGTGTCCTATTGAGGTAGCCCCAAGCAGAGACTGATGAGAATCACTTTCATTGAAAGGGGTTGCCAAAGCTTCCAAAAAACAACGAGTTTACGGAAATCTCAGCAAACATTTTTTTCACCCAATCTTAATGATACTTGCAGGTAATGATCAGTATTCCAATCCCACCTGGCTCACCAAATTTCGTTCTTCTAGGTTAAACCGTTCCTTTGCAGTAACCGTTTTCATGTTTAGGTTTCACTCTGTTTTCTCCTACATGGATACATGTAGTTGGAACTCTAAATCAAACACGGTTTGTGCTAGCTCTTTGAAGCTTGGCACAATAATGTAGTTCCAAGTTCTATCGCTATGGTTTGGGTCCTATTGAAGTAGCCCCAAGCAGAGACTGACGAGAATCACTTTCATTGAAAGGGGTTGCCAAGCTTCCAAAAAACTACGAGTTTTCGGAAATCTCAGCAAACATTTTTTCACCCAATCTTGATGATACTTGCAGGTAATGATCAGTACACCAGTCCCATTTGGCTAACCAAATTTCGTTCTTCTAGGTTAAACCGTTCCTCTGCAGTAACCGTTTTCATGTTTAGGTTTCACTCTGTTTTCTCCTATATGGATACATGTAGTTGGAACTCTAAATCAAACACGGTTTGTGCTAGATGTTTGAAACTTGGCACAGTGATGTAGTTCGAAGTTCTATCGCTATGGTTTGTGTCCTATTGAGGTAGCCGCAAGCAGAGACTGATGAGAATCACTTTCATTGAAAGGGGTTGCCAATCTTCCAAAAAACTACAAGTTTACGGAAATCTCAGCAAACATTTTTTCACCCAATCTTAATGATACTTGCAGGTAATGATCAGTACTCCAATCCCACTTGGCTGACCAAATTTCGTTCTTCTAGGTTAAACCGTTCCTTTGCAGTAACCGTTTTCATGTTTAGGTTTCACTCTGTTTTCTCCTATATGGATACATGTAGTTGGAACTCTAAATCAAACACGGTTTGTGCTAGCTCTTTGAACTTGGCACAATAATGTAGTTCCAAGTTCTATCGGTATGGTTTGGGTCCTATGAAGTAGGCCCAAGCACAGACTGACGAGAATCACTTTCATTGAAAGGGGTTGCCAAGCTTCCAAAAAACTACGAGTTTTCGGAAATCTCAGCAAACAATTTTTTCACCCAATCTTGATGATACTTGCAGGTAATGATCAGTACACCAGTCCCATTTGGCTCACCAAATTTCGTTCTTCTAGTTAAACCGTTCCTCTGCAGTAACCGTTTTCATGTTTAGGTTTCAGTTTGTTTTCTCCTATATGGATACATGTAGTTGGAACTCTAAATCAAACACGGTTTGTGCTAGCTCTTTGAAACTTGGCACAATAATGTAGTTCCATGTTCTATCGCTTTGGTTTGTGTCCTATTGAAGTAGCCCCAAGCACAGACTGACGAGAATCACGTTCATTGAAAGGGTTGCCAGCTTCCAAAAAACTACGAGTTTCCTGAAATCTCAGCAAACATTTTTTCACCCAATCTTGATGATACTTGCAGGTAATGATCAGTACACCAGTCCCACTTGGCTCATCAAATTTCGTTCTTCTAGTTAAACCGTTCCTTTGCAGGAACCGTTTTCATGTTTAGGTTTCACTCTGTTTTCTCCTATATGGATACATGATATAGGAACTCTAAAACAAACACGGTTTGTGCTAGCTCTTTGAAACTTGGCACAATAATGTAGTTCCAAGTTCTATCGCTATGGTTTGTGTCCTATTGAAGTAGCATCAAGCAGAGACTGACGAGAATCACGTTCATTGAAAGGGGTTGCCAGCTTCCAAAAAACTACGAGTTTCCTGAAATCTCAGCAAACATTTTTTCACGCAATCTTGATGATACTTGCAGGAAATGATCAGTACACCATTCCCACTTGGCTCACCAAATTTCGTTCTTCTAGGTTACACCGTTCCTTTGCAGTAACCGTTTTGATGTTTAGGTTTCACTCTGTTTTCTCCTATATGGATACATGTAGTTGGAACTCTAAATCAAACAAGGTTTGTTCTAGATCGTTGAAACTTGGCACAATAATGTAGTTCCAAGTTCTATCACTATGTTTTGTGTCCTATTGAAGTAGCCACAAGCCTAGACTGACGAGAATCACTTTCATTGAAAGGGGTTGCCAAGCTTCCAAAAAACTACGAGTTTCCGGAAATCTCAGCAAACATTTTTTCACCCAATCTTGATGATACTTGCAGGTAATGATCAGTACTCCAGTCCCACTGGCTCACCAAATTTCGTTCTTCTAGGTTACACCGTTCCTTTGGAGTAACCGTTTTCATGTTTAGGTTTCACATCTGCTTTCTCCTATATGGATACATGTAGTTGGAAACTCTAAATCAAACAAGGTTTGTGCTAGCTCTTTGAAACTTGGCACAATAATGTAGTTCCAAGTTCTATCGCTATGGTTTGTGTCCTATTGAAGTAGCCCCAAGAAGAGACTGACGAGAATCACTTTCATTGAAAGGGTTGCCAAGCTTCCAAAAAACTACGAGTTTCTGGAAATCTCAGCAAACATTTTTTCACCCAATCTTGATGATACTTGCAGGTAATGATAAGTACTCCAATCCCACTTGGCTCACCAAATTTCGTTCTTCTAGTTAAACAGTTCCTTTGCAGTAACCGTTTTGATGTTTAGGTTTCACTCTGTTTTCTCCTATATGGATACATGTAGTTGGAACTCTAAATCAAACACGGTTTGTGCTAGCTCTTTGAAACTTGGCACAATAATGTAGTTCCAAGTTCTATCACTATGGTTTGTGTCCTATTGAAGTAGCACCAAGCAGAGATTGACGAGAATCACGTTCATTGAAAGGGTTGCCAGCTTCCAAAAAACTACGAGTTTCCTGAAATCTCAGCAAACTTTTTTTCACCCAATCTTGATGATATTTGCAGGAAATGATCAGTACACCATTCGCACTTGGCTCACCTAATTTCGTTCTTCTAGTTAAACCGTTCCTTTGCAGGAACCGTTTTCATGTTTAGGTTTCACTCTATTTTCTCCTATATGGATATATGATGTAGGAACTCTAAATCAAACACGGTTTGTGCTAGCTCTTTGAAACTTGGCACAATTATGTAGTTCAAAGTT
Organism: Urocitellus parryii; assembly: GCF_045843805.1. Classification (NCBI taxonomy): domain Eukaryota; kingdom Metazoa; phylum Chordata; class Mammalia; order Rodentia; family Sciuridae; genus Urocitellus; species Urocitellus parryii. The sequence continues at coordinate 10,433 of NW_027552064.1, read as the reverse complement.
CTATCGCTATGGTTTGTGTCCTATTGAAGTAGCCCCAAGCAGAGACTGACGAGAATCACTTTCATGGAAAGGGGTTGCCAAGCTTCCAAAAAAGTACGAGTTTCCGGAAATCTCAGCAAACATTTTTTCACCCAATCTTGATGATACTTGCATGAAATGATCAGTGCACCAGTCCCACTTGGCTCACCAAATTTCGTTTTTCTAGGTTAAACCCTTCCTCTGCAGTAACCGTTTTCATGTTTAGGTTTCACTCTGTTTTCTCCGATATGAATACATGTTGTTGGAACTCTAAATCAAACACGGTTTGTGCTAGCTCTTTGAAACTTGGCACTATAATGTAGTTCCATGTTCTATCGCTTTGGTTTGTGTCCTATTGAAGTAGCCCCAAGCACAGACTGACGAGAATCACGTTCATTGAAAGGGGTTGCCAGCTTCCAAAAAACTACGAGTTTCCTGAAATCTCAGCAAACATTTTTTCACCGAATCTTGATGATACTTGCAGGAAATGATCAGTACACCAGTCCCACTTGGGTCACCAAATTTCGTTCTTCTAGGTTAAACCGTTCCTCTGCAGTAACCGTTTTCATGTTTAGGTTTCACTCTGTTTTCTCCTATATGGATACATATAGTTGGAACTCTAAATCAAACACGGTTTGTGCTAGATGTTTGAAACGTGGCACAGTAATGTTGTTCGAAGTTCTATCGCTACGGTTTGTGTCCTATAGAGGTAGCCCCAAGCAGAGACTGATGAGAATCAATTTCATTGAAAGGGGTTGCCAAGCTTCCAAAAAACTACGAGTTTAAAGAAATCTCAGCAAACATTTTTTCATCCAATCTTAATGATACTTGCAGGAAATGATCAGTACACCAGTCCCACTTGGCTCACCAAATTTCGTTCTTCTAGGTTAAACCGTTCCTCTGCAGTAACCGTTTTCATGTTTAGGTTTCACTCTGTTTTCTCCTATATGGATACATATAGTTGGAACTCTAAATCAAACACGGTTTGTGCTAGATGATTGAAACGTGGCACAGTAATGTTGTTCGAAGTTCTATCGCTACGGTTTGTGTCCTATAGAGGTAGCCCCCAAGCAGAGACTGACGAGAATCACTTTCATTGAAAGGGATTGCCAAGCTTCCAAAAACTACGAGTTTTCGGAAATCTCAGCAAACATTTTTTCACCCAATCTTGATGATACTTGCAGGTAATGATCAGTACACCAGTCCCACTTGGCTCACCAAATTTCGTTCTTCTAGGTTAAACCGTTCCTCTGCAGGAACCGTTTTCATGTTTAGGTTTCACTCTGTTTTCTCCGATATGGATACATGTAGTTGGAACTCTAATCAAACACGGTTTGTGCTAGCTCTTTGAAACGTGGCACAATAATGTAGTTCCATGTTCTATCGCTTTGGTTTGTGTCCTATTGAAGTAGCCCCAAGCACAGACTGACGAGAATCACGTTCATTGAAAGGGTTGCCAGCTTCCAAAAACTACGAGTTTCCTGAAATCTCAGCAAACATTTTTTCACCCAATCTTGATGATACTTGCAGGTAATGATTAGTACACCAGTCCCACTTGGCTCACCAAATTTCGTTCTTCTAGGTTAAACCGTTCCTTTGCAGGAACCATTTTCATGTTTAGGTTTCACTCTGTTTTCTCCAATATGGATACATGTAGTTGGAACTCTAAATCAAACACGGTTTGTGCTAGCTCTTTGAAACTTGGCACAATAATGTAGTTCCAAGATCTATCGCTATGGTTGTGTCCTATTGAAGTAGCACCAAGCAGAGACTGACGAGAATCACGTTCATTGAAATTGGTTGCCAGTTTCCAAAAAACTACGAGTTTCCTCAAATCTCAGCAAACATTTTTTCACCCAATCTTGATGAAACTTGCAGGAAATGATCAGTACACCAGTCCCACTTGGCTCACCAAATTTCGTTCTTCTAGGTTAAACCGTTCCTCTGCAGTAACCGTTTTCATGTTTAGGTTTCACTCTGTTTTCTCCTATATGGATACATGTAGTTGGAACTCTAAATCAAACACGATTTGTGCTAGATGTTTGAAACTTGGCACAGTAATATAGTTCGAAGTTCTATCGCTATGGTTTGTGTCCTATTGAGGTAGCCCCAAGCAGAGACTGATGAGAATCACTTTCATTGAAAGGGGTTTCCAAGCTTCCAAAAAACTACGAGTTTACGGAAATCTCAGCAAACATTTTTTCACCCAATCTTAATGATACTTGCAGGTAATGATCAGTACTCCAATCCCACCTGGCTCACCAAATTTCGTTCTTCTGGGTTAAACCGTTCCTTTGCAGTAACCCTTTTCATGTTTAGGTTTCACTCTGTTTTCTCGTACATGGATACATGTTGTTGGAACTCTAAATCAAACACGGTTTGTGCTAGCTCTTTGAAACTTGGCACAATAATGTAGTTCCAAGTTCTATCGCTATGGTTTGGGTCCTATTGAAGAAGCCCCAAGCAGAGACTGACGAGATTCACGTTCATTGAAAGGGGTTGCCAGCTTCCAAAAAACTACGAGTTTCTGGAAATCTCAGCAAACATTTTTTCACCCAATCTTGATGATACTTGCAGGTAATGATAAGTACTCCAATCCCACTTGGCTCACCAAATTTCGTTCTTCTAGGTTAAACCGTTCCTGTGCAGTAACCGTTTTGATGTTTAGGTTTCACTCTGTTTTCTCCTATATGGATACATGTAGTTGGAACTCTAAATCAAACAAGGTTTGTTCTAGATCGTTGAAACTTGGCCACAATAATGTAGTTCCAAGTTCTATTACTATGTTTTGTGTCCTATTGAAGTAGCCACAAGCCTAGACTGACGAGAATCACTTTCATTGAAACGTTTTGACAAGCTTCCAAAAAACTACGAGTTTCCGGAAATCTCAGCAAACATTTTTTCATCCAATCTTGATGATACTTGCAGGTAATGATCAGTGCACCAGTCCCACTTGGCTCACCAAATTTCGTTTTTCTAGGTTAAACCCTTCCTCTGCAGTAACCGTTTTCATGTTTAGGTTTCACTCTGTTTTCTCCGATATGGATACATGTAGTTGGAACTCTAAATCAAACACGGTTTGTGCTAGCTCTTTGAAACTTGGCACAATAATGTAGTTCCAAGTTCTATCGCTATGGTTTGTGTCCTATTGAAGTAGCCCCAAGCAGAGACTGACGAGAATCACGTTCATTGAAAGGGGTTGCCAAGCTTCCAAAAAACTACGAGTTTCCGGAAATCTCAGCAAACATTTTTTCACCCAATCTTAATGATACTTGCAGGTAATGATCAGTATTCCAATCCCACCTGGCTCACCAAATTTCGTTCTTCTAGGTTAAACCGTTCCTTTGCAGTAACCGTTTTCATGTTTAAGTTTCACTCTGTTTTCTCCTATATGGATACATGATGTAGGAACTCTAAATCAAACACGGTTTGTGCTAGCTTTGAAACTTGGCACAATAATGTAGTTCCAAGTTCTATCGCTATGGTTTGTGTCCTATTGAAGTAGCCCCAAGCAGAGACTGACGAGAATCACTTTCATGGAAAGGGGTTGCCAAGCTTCCAAAAAACTACGAGTTTTCGGAAATCTCAGTAAACAGTTTTTCACCCAATCTTGATGATACTTGCAGGTAATGATCAGTACACCAGTCCCATTTGGCTCACCGAATTTCGTTCTTCTAGGTTAAACCGTTCCTCTGCAGTAACCGTTTTCATGTTTAGGTTTCACTCTGTTTTCTCCGATATGGATACATGTAGTTGGAACTCTAAATCAAATACGGTTTGTGCTAGCTCTTTGAAACTTGGCACAATAATGTAGTTCCAAGTTCTATCGCTATGGTTTGTGTCCTATTCAAGTAGCCCCAAGAAGAGACTGACGAGAATCACTTTCATTGAAAGGGGTTGCCAAGCTTCCAAAAAACTACGAGTTTCCTGAAATCTCAGCAAAGAGTTTTTCACCCAAACTTGAGGATACTTGCAGGTAATGATGAGTACACCAATCCCACTTGGCTCACCTAATTTCGTTCTTCTAGGTTAAACCGTTCCTTTGCAGTAACCGTTTTCATGTTTAGGTTTTACTCTGTTTTCTCCTTTATGGATACATGTACTTGGAACTCTAAATCAAACACGGTTTGTGCTAGCTATTTGAAAATTGGCACAATAATGTAGTTCCCAAGTTCTATTGCTATGGTTTGTGTCCTATTGAAGTAGCCCCAAGCACAGACAGACGAGAATCACGTACATTGAAAGGGGTTGCCATCTTCCAAAAAACTACGAGTTTCCTGAAATCTCAGCAAACATTTTTTCACCCAATCTTGATGATCTTGCAGGAAATGATCAGTACACCAGTCGCATTTGGCTCACCAAATTTCGTTCTTCTAGGTTCAACCGTTCCTCTGCAGTAACCGTTTTCATGTTTAGGTTTCACTCTGTTTTCTCCGATATGGATACATGTAGTTGGAACTCTAAATCAAACACGGTTTGTGCTAGCTCTTTGAAACTTGGCACAATAATGTAGTTCCATGTTCTATCGCTTTGGTTTGTGTCCTATTGAAGTAGCCCCAAGCACAGACTGACGAGAATCACGTTCATTGAAAGGGGTTGCCAGCTTAAAAAAAACTACGAGTTTCCTGAAATCTCAGCAAACATTTTTTCACCCAATCTTGATGATACTTGCAGGTAATGATCAGTACACCAGTCGCACTTGGCTCACCAAATTTCGTTCTTCTAGTTAAACCGTTCCTTTGCAGGAACCGTTTTCATGTTTAGGTTTCACTCTGTTTTCTCCTATATGGATACATGATGTAGGAATTCTAAATCAAACACGGTTTGTGCTAGCTCTTTGAAACTTGGCACAATAATGTAGTTCCAAGTTCTATCTCTATGCTTTGTGTCCTATGGAAGTAGCCCAAAGCAGAGACTGACGAGAATCACGTTCATTGAAAGGGGTTGCCAGCTTCCAAAAAACTACGAGTTTCCTGAAATCTCAGCAAACATTTTTTCACCCAATCTTGATGATACTTGCAGGAAATGATCAGTACACCAGTCCCACTTGGCTCACCAAATTTCGTTCTTCTAGGTTAAACCGTTCCTCTGCAGTAACCGTATTCATGTTTAGGTTTCACTCTGTTTTCTCCTATATGGATACATGTAGTTGGAACTCTAAATCAAACACGGTTTGTGCTAGATGTTTGAAACGTGGCACAGTAATGTAGTTCGAAGTTCTATCGCTATGGTTTGTGTCCTATTGAGGTAGCCCCAAGCAGAGACTGATGAGAATCACTTTCATTGAAAGGGGTTGCCAAGCTTCCAAAAAACAACGAGTTTACGGAAAATCTCAGCAAACATTTTTTCACCAAATCTTAATGATACTTGCAGGTAATGATCAGTATTCCAATCCCACCTGGGCTCACCAAATTTCGTTCTTCTAGGTTAAACCGTTCCTTTGCAGTAACCGTTTTCATGTTTAGGTTTCACTCTGTTTTCTCCTACATGGATACATGTAGTTGGAACTCTAAATCAAACACGGTTTGTGCTAGCTCTTTGAAGCTTGGCACAATAATGTAGTTCCAAGTTCTATCGCTATGGTTTGGGTCCTATTGAAGTAGCCCCAAGCAGAGACTGACGAGAATCACTTTCATTGAAAGGGTTGCCAAGCTTCCAAAAAACTACGAGTTTTCGGAAATCTCAGCAAACATTTTTTCACCCAATCTTGATGATACTTGAAGGTAATGATCAGTACACCAGTCCCATTGGGCTCACCAAATTTCGTTCTTCTAGGTTAAACCGTTCCTCTGCAGTAACCGTTTTCATGTTTAGGTTTCACTCTGTTTTCTCCGATATGGATACATGTAGTTGGAACTCTAAATCAAACACGGTTTGTGCTAGCTCTTTGAAACTTGGCACAATAATGTAGTTCCATGTTCTATCGCTTTGGTTTGTGTCCTATTGAAGTAGCCCCAAGAACAGACTGACGAGAATCACGTTCATTGAAAGGGGTTGCCAGCTTCCAAAAAACTACGAGTTTCCTGAAATCTCAGCAAACATTTTTTCACCCAATCTTGATGATACTTGCAGGTAATGATCAGTACACCAGTCCCATTTTCTCACCAAATTTCGTTCTTCTAGTTAAACCGTTCCTTTGCAGGAACCGTTTTCATGTTTAGGTTTCACTCTGTTTCTCCTATATGGATACATGATGTAGGAACTCTAAATCAAACACGGTTTGTGCTAGCTCTTTGAAACTTGGCACAATAATGTAGTTCCATGTTCTATCGCTTTGGTTTGTGTCCTATTGAAGTAGCCCCAAGCACAGACTGACGAGAATCACGTTCATTGAAAGGGGTTGCCAGCTTCCAAAAAACTACGAGTTTCCGGAAATCTCAGCAAACATTTTTTCACCCAATCTTGATGATACTTGCAGGTAATGATCAGTACACCTCTCCCACTTGGCTCACGAAATTTCGTTCTTCTAGGTAAACCGTTCCTTTGCAGTAAACGTTTTCATGTTTAGGTTTCTCTCTGTTTTCTCCTATATGGATACATGTAGTTGGAACTCTAAATCAAACACGGTTTGTGCTAGCTCTTTGAAACTTGGCACAATAATGTAGTTCCAAGTTCTATCGCTATGCTTTGTGTCCTATGGAAGTAGCCCAAAGCAGAGACTGACGAGAATCACGTTCATTGAAAGGGGTGGCCAGGCTTCCAAAACACTACGTGTTTCCTGAAATCTCAGCAAACAGTTTTTCACCCAATCTTGATGATACTTGCAGGTAATGGTCAGTACACCAATCCCACTTGATCACAAAATTTCCTTCTTCTAGGTTAAACCGTTCCTCTGCAGTAACCGGTTTCATTTTTAGGTTTCACTCTGTTTTCTCCTATATGGATACATGTATTTGGAACTCTAAATCAAACACGGTTTGTGCTAGATATTTGAAACGTGCACAGTAATGTAGTTCGATGTTCTATCGCTATGGTTTGTGTCCTATTGAGGTAGCCCCAAGCAGAGACTGATGAGAATCACTTTCATTGAAAGGGGTTGCCAAGCTTCCAAAAAACTACGAGTTTACGGAAATCTCAGCAAACATTTTTTCACCCAATCTTAATGATACTTGCAGGTAATGATCAGGACTCCAATCCCACTTGGCTCACCAAATTTCGTTCTTCTAGGTTAAACCTTTCCTATGCAGTAACCGTTTTCATGTTTAGGTTTCACTCTGTTTTCTCCTACATGGATACATGTAGGTTGGAACTCTAAATCAAACACGGTTTGTGCTAGCTCTTTGAAACTTGGCACAATAATGTAGTTCCAAGTTCTATCGCTATGGTTTGGGGTCCTATTGAAGTAGCCCCAAGCAGAGACTGACGAGAATCACTTTCATTGAAAGGGGTTGCCAAGCTTCCAAAAAACTACGAGTTTACGGAAATCTCAGCAAACATTTTTTCACCCAATCTTAATGATACTTGCAGGTAATGATCAGTACTCCAATCCCACTTGGCTCACCAAATTTCGTTCTTCTAGGTTAACCGTTCCTTTGCAGTAACCGTTTTCATTTTTAGGTTTCACTCTGTTTTCTCCTACATGGATACATGTAGTTGGAACTCTAAATCAAACACGGTTTGTGCTAGCTCTTTGAAACGTGGCACAATAATGTAGTTCCATGTTCTATCGCTTTGGTTTGTGTCCTATTGAAGTAGCCCCAAGCACAGACTGACGAGAATCACGTTCATTGAACGGGGTTGCCCGCTTCCAAAAAACTACGAGTTTCCTAAAATCTCAGCAAACATTTTTTCACCCAATCTTGATGATACTTGCAGGTAATGATCAGTACACCAGTCCCACTTGGCTCACCAAATTTCGTTCTTCTAGGTTAAACCGTTCCTCTGCAGTAACCGTTTTCATGTTTAGGTTTCACTCTGTTTTCTCCTATATGGATACATGATGTAGGAACTCTAAATCAAACACGGTTTGTGCTAGCTCTTTGAAACTTGGCACAATAATGTAGTTCCATGTTCTATCGCTTTGGTTTGTGTCCTATTGAAGTAGCCCCAAGCACAGACTGATGAGAATCACGTTCATTGAAAGGGGTTGCCAGCTTCCAAAAAACTACGAGTTTCCGGAAATCTCAGCAAACATTTTTTCACCCAATCTTGATGATACTTGCAGGTAATGATCAGTACACTAGTCCCACTTGGCTCACCAAATTTCGTTCTTTTAGGTTAAACCGTTCCTCTGCAGTAACCGTTTTCATGTTTAGGTTTCACTCTGTTTTCTCCTATATGGATACATGATGTAGGAACTCTAAATCAAACACGGTTTGTGCTAGCTCTTTGAAACTTGGCACAATAATGTAGTTCCAAGTTCTATCGCTATGGTTTGTGTCCTATTGAAGTAGCCCGAAGCAGAGACTGACGAGAATCACTTTCATGGAAAGGGGTTGCCAAGCTTCCAAAAAACTACGAGTTTCCGGAAATCTCAGCAAACATTTTTTCACCCAATCTTGATGATACTTGCAGGTAAAGATCAGTACACCAGTCCCACTTGGTTTACCAAGTTTCGTTCTGCTAGGTTAAACCGTTCCTCTGCAGTAACCGTTTTCATGTTTAGGTTTCACTCTGTTTTCTCCTATATGGATACATGTATTTGGAACTGTAAATCAAACACGGTTTGTGCTAGCTCTTGAAACTTGGCACAATAATGTAGTTCCAAGTTCTATCGCTATGGTTTGTGTCCTATTGAAGTAGCCCCAAGCAGAGACTGACGAGAATCACGTTCATTGAAAGGGGTTGCCAGCTTCCAAAAAACTACGAGTTTCCTGAAATCTCAGCAAACATTTTTCACCCAATCTTGATGATACTTGCAGGAAATGATCAGTACACCAGTCCCACTTGGCTCACCAAATTTCGTTTTTCTAGGTTAAACCCTTCCTCTGCAGTAACCGTTTTCATGTTTAGGTTTCACTCTGTTTTCTCCGATATGGATACATGTAGTTGGAACTCTAAATCAAAACACGGTTTGTGCTAGCTCTTTGAACCTTGGCACAATAATGTAGTTCCAAGTTCTATCACTATGGTTTGTGTCCTATTGAAGTAGCCACAAGCCTAGACTGACGAGAATCACTTTCATTGAAACGGGTTGCCAAGCTTCCAAAAAACTGAAATCTCAGCAAACATTTTTTCACCCACTCTTGATGATACTTGCAGGTAATGATCAGTACACCAGTCCCACTTGGCTCACCAAACTTCGTTCTTCTAGGTTCAACCGTTCCTTTGCAGTAACTGTTTTCATGTTTAGGTTTCACTCTGTTTTCTCCTATATGGATACATGTAGTTGGAACTCTAAATCAAACACGGTTTGTGCTAGCTCTTTGAACCTTGGCACAATAATGTAGTTCCAAGTTCTATCGCTATGGTTTGTGTCCTATTGAAGTAGCCCCAAGCAGAGACTGACGAGAATCACTTTCATTGAAACGTTTTGCCAAGCTTCCAAAAAACTACGAGTTTCCGGAAATCTCAGCAAACATTTTTTCACCCAATCTTGATGATACTTGCAGGTAATGATCAGTACAATAGTCCCGTTTGGCTAACCAAATTTCATTCTTCTAGTTTAAACCGTTCCTCTGCAGTAACCGTTTTCATGTTTAGGTTTCAATCTGTTTTCTCCAATATGGATACATGTAGTTGGAACTCTAAATCAAACACGGTTTGTGCTAGCTCTTTGAAACTTGGCACAATAATGTAGTTTCAAGTTCTATCACTATGGTTTGTGTCCTATTGAAGTAGCCCCAAGCAGAGACTGACGAGAATCACTTTCATTGAAAGGGGTTGCCAAGCTTCCAAAAACTATGAGTTTCCGGAAATCTCAGCAAACATTTTTTCACCCAATCTTGATGATACTTGCAGGTAATTATCAGTACACCAGTCCCATTTGGCTGACCAAATTTCGTTCTTCTAGGTTTAAACCGTTCCTTTGCAGTAACCGTTTTCATGTTTAGGTTTCACTCTGTTTTCTCCTATGGATACATGTAGTTGGAACTCAAAATCAAACACGGTTTGTGCTAGCTCTTTGAAACTTGGCACAATAATGTAGTTCCAAGTTCTGTCGCTATGGTTTGTGTCGTACTGAAGTAGCACCAAGCAGAGACTGACGAGAATCACTTTCATTGAAAGGGGTTGCCAGGCTTCCAAAACACTACGTGTTTCCTGAAATCTCAGCAAACAGTTTTTCACCCAATCTTGATGATACTTGCAGGTAATGGTCAGTACACCAATCCCACTTGGATCACAAAATTTCCTTCTTCTAGGTTAAACCGTTCCTTTGCAGTAACCGTTTTCATTTTTAGGTTTCACTCTGTTTTCTCCTATATGGATACATGTAGTTGGAACTCTAAATCAAACTCGGTTTGTGCTAGCTCTTT
>NW_027552063.1:0-49465 GCF_045843805.1 Urocitellus parryii | reverse complement strand
TATGGATACATGTAGTTGGAACTCTAAATCAAACACGGTTTGTGCTAGCTCTTTGAAACTTGGCACAATAATGTAGTTCCAAGTTCTATCGCTATGGTTTGTGTCCTATTGAAGTAGCCCCAAGCAGAGACTGACGAGAATCACTTTCATTGAAAGGGGTTGCCAAGCTTCCAAAAAACTACGAGTTTTTTGAAATCTCAGCAAACATTTTTTCACCCAATCTTGATGATACTGGCAGGTAATGATCAGTACACCAGTCCCACTTGGCTCACCAAATTTCGTTCTTCTACATTAAAGCGTTCCTTTGCAGTAACCGTTTTCATGTTTAGGTTTCACTCAGTTTTCTCCTATAGGGATACATGTAGTTGGAACTCTAAATCAAACAGGGTTTGTGCTAGCTCTTTGAAACTTGGCACAATAATGTAGTTCCAAGTTCTATCGCTATGGTTTGTGTCCTATTGAAGTATCCCCAAGCAGAGACTGAGGAGAATCACTTTCATTGAAAGAGGTTGCCAAGATTCCAAAAAACTACGAGTTTCCTGAAATCTCAGCAAATATTTTTTCACCGAAACTTGATGATACTGGCAGGTCATGATCAGTACACCAATCCCACTTGGCTCACCAAATTTCGTTCTTCTAGCTTAAACCGTTTCTTTGCAGTAACCGTTTTCATGTTTAGGTTTCACTCTGTTTTCTCCTATATGGATACATGTAGTTGGAACTCTAAATCAAACACGGTTTGTGCTAGCTCTTTCAAACTTGGCACAATAATGTAGTTCCAAGTTCTATCGCTATGGTTTGTGTCCTATTGAGGTAGCCCCAAGCAGAGACTGACGAGAATCACTTTCATTGAAAGGGGTTGCGAAGCTTTCGAAAAACTACGAGTTTCCGGAAATCTCAGCAAACATTTTTCACCCAATCTTGATGATACTGGCAGGTCATGATCAGTACACCAATCCCACTTGGCTCACCAAATTTCGTTCTTCTAGTTCTAGGTTAAATCATTCCTTTGCAGTAACCGTTTTCATAATTAGGTTTCACTCTGTTTTCTCCTATATGGATACATGTATTTGGAACTCTAAATCAAACACGGTTTGTGGTAGCTCTTTGAAACTTTGCACAATAATGTGGTTCCAAGTTCTATCGCTATGGTTTGTGTGCTATTGAAGCAGCCCCAAGCAGAGACTGACGAGAATCACTTTCATTGAAAGGGGTTGCCCAGCTTTCGAAAAACTACGAGTTTCCGGAAATCTCAGCAAACATTTTTTCACCCAATCTTCATGATACTTGCAGATAATGATCACAACACCAGTCCCACTTGGTTCACCAAGTTTCTTTCTTATAGGTTAAATCGTTCCTTTGTAGTAATCGTTTTCATGTTTAGGTTTCACTCTGTTTTCTCCTATATGGATACATGCAGTTGGAACTCTTAATCAAACACGGTTTGTGCTAGCTCTTTGAAACTTGGCACAATAATGTAGTTCCAAGTTCTATCTCTATTGTTTGTGTCCTATTGAAGTATCCCCAAGCAGAGACTGACGAGAATCACTTTCATTGAAAGGGGTTGCCAAGCTTCCAAAAAACTACGAGTTTCCTGAAATCTCAGCAAATATTTTTTCACCCAATCTTGATGATACTGGCAGGTAATGATCAGTACACCAATCCCACTTGGCTCACCAAATTTCGTTCTTCTAGGTTCAACTGTTCCTTTGCAGGCACCATTTTCAGGTTTAGGTTTCACTCTGTTTTCTCCTATATGGATACATGTAGTTGGAACCCTCAATCAAACACGGTTTGTGCTAGCTCTTTGAAACTTGGCACAATAATGTAGTTCCAAGATCTATCGCTATGGTTTGTGTCCTATTGAAGTAACCCCAAGCAGTGAGTGACGAGAATCACTTTCATTGAAAGTGGTTGCCAAGCTTTCGAAAAACTACATGTTTCCGGAAATCTCAGCAAACATTTTTTCACCCCATCTTGATGATACTGGCAGGTAATGATCAGTCCACCGATCCCACTTGGATAAGAAAATTTCGTTCTTCTAGGTTAAACGGTTCCTTTGCAGGAACCGTTTTCATGTTTAGGTTTCACTCTGTTTTCTCCTATATGGATACATGTAGTTGGAACTCTAAATCAAACACGGTTTGTGCTAGCTCTTTGAAACTTGGCACAATAATGTAGTTCCAAGATCTATCGCTATGGTTTGTGTCCTATTGAAGTAGCCCCAAGCAGAGACTGACGAGAATCACTTTCATTGAAAAGGGGTTGCCAAGCTTCCAAAAAAGTATGAGTTTCCGGAAATCTCAGCAAACATTTTTTCACCCAATCTTGATGATACTGTCAGGTCATGATCAGTACACCAGTCCCACTTGGCTCACCAAATTACGTTCTTCTAGGTTAAACGGTTCTTTTGCAGTAACCGTTTTCATCTTTAGGTTTCACTCTGTTTTCTCCTATATGGATACATGTAGTTGGAACTCTAAATCAAACACGGTTTGTGCTAGCTCTTTGAAACTTGGCACAATAATGTAGTTCCAAGTTCTATCGCTATGGTTTGTGTCCTATTGAAATTGCCCCAAGCGGAGAGTGACTAGAATCACTTTCATAGAAAGGCTGGCCAAGCTTCCAAAAAACTACGAGTTTCCGGAAATCTCAGCAAATATTTTTTCACCCAATCTTGATGATACTGGCAGGTAATGATCAGCACACCAATCCCACTTGGCTCACCAAATTACGTTCTTCTAGGTTAAACGATTCCTTTGCAGGAACCGTTTTCATTTTTAGGTTTCACTCTGTTTTCTCCTATATGGATACATGTAGTTGGAACTCTAAATCAAACACGGTTTGTACTAGCTCTTTGAAACTTGGCACAATAATGTAGTTCCAAGTTCTATCGCTATGGTTTCTGTCCTATTGAAGTAGCCCCAAGCAGAGACTGACGAGAATCACTTTCATTGAAAGGGGTTGCCAAGGTTCTAAAAAATTACGAGTTTCCTGAAATCTCAGTAAACATTTTTTCACCCAATCTTGATGATACTAGCAGGTAATGATCAGTGCACCAATCCCACATGGCTCACGAATTTTCGTTCTTCTAGCTTAAACCGTTCCTTTGCAGTAACCGTTTTCATTTTTAGGTTTCACTCTGTTTTCTCCTATATGGATACATGTAGTTGGAACTCTAAATCAAACACGGTTTGTGCTAGCTCTTTGAAACTTGGCACAATAATGTAGTTCCAAGTTCTATCGCTATGGTTTGTGTCCTATTGAAGTAGCCCCAAGCAGAGACTGACGAGAATCACTTTCATTGAAAGGTGTTGCCAAGCTTCGAAAAACTACGAGTTTCCGGAATTCTCAGCAAACAGTTTTTCACCCAATCTTGATGATACTTGCAGGTAATGATCAGTACACCATTCCCACTTGGCTCTCCAAATTTTTGTTCTTCTACGTTAAATCGTTCCTTTCCAGTAATCGTTTTCATATTTAGGTTTCACTCTGTTTTCTCCTATATGGATACATGTAGTTGGAACTCTAAATCAAACACGGTTTGTGCTAGCTCTTTGAAACTTGGCACAATAATGTAGTTCCAAGTTCTATCGCTATGGTTTGTGTCCTATTGAAGTAGCCCCAAGCAGAGACTGACGAGAATCACTTTCATTGAAAGGGGTTGCAAAGCTTCCAAAAAACTACGAGTTTCCTGAAATCTCAGCAAACATTTTTTCACCCAATCTTGATGATACTGGCAGGTAATGATCAGCACACCAATCCCACTTGGCTCACCAAATTTCGTTTTTCTAGCTTAAACCATTCCTTTGCAGGAACCGTTTTCATGTTTAGGTTTCACTCTGTTTTCTCCTATATGGATACATGTAGTTGGAACTCTAAATCAAACACGGTTTGTGCTAGCTCTTTGAAACTTGGCACAATAATGTACTTCACAGTTCTATTGCTCTGGTTTATGTCCTATTGAAGTAGCCCAAGTAGAGACTGACGAGAATCACATTCATTGAAAGGGGTTGCCAAGCTTTCGAAAAACTACGAGTTTCCGTAAATCTCAGCAAACATTTTTTCACCCAATCTTCATGATACTTGCAGATAATGATCACAACACCAGTCCCACTTGGCTCTCCAAATTTCGTTCTTATAAGTTAAATCGTTCCTATGTCGTAATCGTTTTCATGTTTAGGTTTCACTCTGTTTTCTCCTATATGGATACATGCAGTTGGAACTCTAAATCAAACACGGTTTGTGCTAGCTCTTTGAAACTTGGCACAATAATGTATTTCCAAGTTCTATCGCTATGGTTTGTGTCCTTTTGAAGTACCCCAAGCAGAGACTGACGAGAATCCCTTTCATTGAAAGGGGTTGCCAAGCTTCCAAAATCTACGAGTTTCCGGAATTCTCAGCAAACATTTTTTCACCCAATCTTGATGATACTGGCAGGTAATGATCAGTACACCAATCCCACTTGGCTCACCAAATTTCGTTCTTCTAGGTTAAACGGTTCCTTTGCAGGAATCGTTTTCATGTTTAGGTTTCACTCTGTTTTCTCCTATATGGATACATGTTGTTGGAACTCTAAATCAAACACGGTTTGTGCTAGCTCTTTGAAACTTGGCACAATAATGTAGTTCCAAGTTCTATAGCTATGGTTTGTGTCCTATTGAAGTAGCCCCAAGCAGAGACTGACGAGAATCACTTTTATTGAAAGGGGTTGCCAAGGTTCTAAAAAATTACGAGTTTCCTGAAATCTCAGTAAACATTTTTTCACCCAATCTTGATGATACTAGCAGGTAATGATCAGTGCACCAATCCCACATGGCTCACGAAATTTCGTTCTTCTAGCTTAAACCGTTCCTTTGCAGTAACCGTTTTCATTTTTAGGTTTCACTCTGTTTTCTCCTATATGGATACATGTAGTTGGAACTCTAAATCAAACACGGTTTGTGCTAGCTCTTTGAAACTTGGCACAATAATGTAGTTCCAAGTTCTATCGCTATGGTTTGTGTCCTATTGAAGTAGCCCCAAGCAGAGACTGACGAGAATCACTTTCATTGAAAGGTGTTGCCAAGCTTTCGAAAAACTACGAGTTTCCGGAATTCTCAGCAAACAGTTTTTCACCCAATCTTGATGATACTTGCAGGTAATGATCAGTACACCATTCCCACTTGGCTCTCCAAATTTTGTTCTTCTACGTTAAATCGTTCCTTTCCAGTAATCGTTTTCATATTTAGGTTTCACTCTGTTTTCTCCTATATGGATACATGTAGTTGGAACTCTAAATCAAACACGGTTTGTGCTAGCTCTTTGAAACTTGGCACAATAATGTAGTTCCAAGTTCTATCGCTATGGTTTGTGTCCTATTGAAGTAGCCCCAAGCAGAGACTGACGAGAATCACTTTCATTGAAAGGGGTTGCAAAGCTTCCAAAAAACTACGAGTTTCCTGAAATCTCAGCAAACATTTTTTCACCCAATCTTGATGATACTGGCAGGTAATGATCAGCACACCAATCCCACTTGGCTCACCAAATTTCGTTTTTCTAGCTTAAACCATTCCTTTGCAGGAACCGTTTTCATGTTTAGGTTTCACTCCTTTTTCTCCTATATGGGCACATGTAGTTGGAACTCTAAATAAAACACGGTTTGTGCTAGCTCTTTGAAACTTGGCACAATAATGTAGTTCCAAGTTCTATCGCTATGGATTGTGTCCTATTGAAGTAGCCCCAAGCAGAGACTGACGAGAATCCCTTTCATTGAAAGGGTTGCCAAGCTTTCGAAAAACTACGAGTTTCCGGAAATCTCAGCAAACATTTCTTCACCCAATCATGATACTTGCAGATAATGATCACAACACCAGTCCCACTTGGCTCACCAAATTTCGTTCTTCTTTGTTAAATCGTTCCTTTGCAGTAATCGTTTTCATATTTAGGTTTCACTCTGTTTTCTCCTATATGGATACATGTAGTTGGAACTCTAAATCAAACACGGTTTGTGCTAGCTCTTTGAAACTTGGCACAATAATGTAGTTCCAAGTTCTTTCGCTATGGTTTGTGTCCTATTGAAGTAGCCCAAGCAGAGACTGACGAGAATCACTTTCATTGAAAGGTGTTGCCAAGCTTCCAAAAAACTACGAGTTTCCGGAAATCTCAACAAACATTTTTTCACCCAATCTTGATGATACTGGCAGGTAATGATCAGTACACCAATCCCACTTGGCTCACCAAATTTCATTCTTCTAGGTTAAACGGTTCCTTTGCAGGAACCGTTTTCATGTTTAGGTTTCACTCTGTTTTCTCCTATATGGATACATGTAGTTGGAACTCTAAATCAAACACGGTTTGTGCTAGCTCTTTGAAACTTGGCACAATAATGTAGTTCCAAGTTCTATCGCTATGGTTTGTGTCCTATTGAAGTAGCCCCAAGCAGAGACTGACGAGAATCACTTTCATTGAAAGGGGTTGCCAAGCTTTCGAAAAAACACCGAGTTTCCGGAAATCTCAGCAAACATTTTTCACCCAATCCTGATGATACTTTAAGATAAAGATCAGTACACAAGTCCCAATTGGATCACCAAATTTCGTTCATCTTTGTTAAATCGTTCCTTTGCAGTAATCGTTTTCATAT
Organism: Urocitellus parryii; assembly: GCF_045843805.1. NCBI lineage: Eukaryota > Metazoa > Chordata > Mammalia > Rodentia > Sciuridae > Urocitellus > Urocitellus parryii. The sequence goes on along the minus strand of NW_027552063.1, from coordinate 42,843 downwards.
TTAGGTTTCACTCTGTTTTCTCCTATATGGATACATGTATTTGGAACTCTAAATCAAACAGGGTTGTGCTAGCTCTTTGAAACCTGGCACAATAATGTAGTTCCAAGTTCTTTCGCTATGGTTTGTGTCCTATTGAAGTAGCCCCAAGCAGAGACTGACGAGAATCACTTTCATTGAAAGGTGTTGCCAAGCTTCCAAAAAACTACGAGTTTCCCGAAATCTCAACAAACATTTTTTCACCCAATCTTGATGATACTGGCAGGTAATGATCAGTACACCAATCCCACTTGGCTCACCAAATTTCATTCTTCTAGGTTAAACGGTTCCTTTGCAGGAACCGTTTTCATGTTTAGGTTTCACTCTGTTTTCTCCTATATGGATACATGTAGTTGGAACTCTAAATCAAACACGGTTTGTGCTAGCTCTTTGAAACTTGGCACAATAATGTACTTCAAAGTTCTGTCGCTATGGTTTGTGTCCTATTGAAGTAGCCCCAAGCAGAGACTGACGAGAATCACTTTCATTGAAAGGGGTTGCCAAGCTTTCGAAAAACTCCGAGTTTCCGGAAATCTCAGCAAACATTTTTTCACCCAATCGTGATGATACTGGCAGGTAATGATCAGTACACCAATCCCACTTGGCTCACCAAATTTCGTTCTTCTAGCTTAAACCGTTCCTTTGCAGTAACCGTTTTCATTTTTAGGTTTCACTATGTTTTCTCCTATATGGATACATGTAGTTGGAACTCTAAATCAAACACGGTTTGTGCTAGCTCTTTGAAACTTGGCACAATAATGTAGTTCCAAGTTCTATCGCTATGGTTTGTGTCCTATTGAAGTAGCCCCAAGCAGAGACTGACGAGAATCACTTTCATTGAAAGGGGTTGCAAAGCTTCCAAAAAACTACGAGTTTCCTGAAATCTCAGCAAACATTTTTTCACCCAATCTTGATGATACTGGCAGGTAATGATCAGCACACCAATCCCACTTGGCTCACCAAATTTCGTTTTTCTAGCTTAAACCATTCCTTTGCAGGAACCGTTTTCATGTTTAGGTTTCACTCCTTTTTCTCCTATATGGGCACATGTAGTTGGAACTCTAAATCAAACACGGTTTGTGCTAGCTCTTTGAAACTTGGCACAATAATGTAGTTCCAAGTTCTATCGCTATGGTTTGTGTCCTATTGAAGTAGCCCGAAGCAGAGACTGACGAGAATCCCTTTCATTGAAAGGGTTGCCAAGCTTCCAAAAAACTACGAGATTCCTGAAATCTCAGCATACATTTTTTTACCCAATCTTGATGATTCTGGCAGGTAATGATCAGTACACCAAATACACTTGGCTCACGAAATTTCGTTCTTCTAGCTTAAACCCTTCCTTTGCAGTAACCGTTTTCATGTTTAGGTTTCACTCTGTTTTCTCCTATATGGATACATGTAGTTGAAACTCTAAATCAAATACGGTTTGTACTAGCTCTTTGATACTTGGCACAATAATGTAGTTCGAAGTTCTATCGGTATGGTTTGTGTCCTATTGAAGTAGCCCCAAGCAGAGACTGACGAGAATCCCTTTCATTGAAAGGGGTTGCCAAGCTTCCAAAAAACTACGAGTTTCCTGAAATGTCAGCAAACATTTTTTTACCCAATCTTGATGATACTGGCACGTAAAGATCAGTACACCAATCCCACTTGGCTCACCAAATTTCGTTCTTCTAGCTTAAACCGTTCCTTTGCAGTACCCGTTTTCATGTTTAGGTTTCACTCTGTTTTCTCCTATATGGATACATGTATTTGGAATTCTAAATCAAACACGGTTTGTACTAGCTCTTTGAAACTTGGCACAATAATGTAGTTCCAAGTTCTATCACTATGGTTTGTGTCCTATTGAAGTAGCCCCAAGCAGAGACTGACGAGAATCACTTTCATTGAAAGGGGTTGCCAAGCTTTCGAAAAACTACGAGTTTCCGGAAATCTCAGCAAACATTTTTTGACCCAATCTTCATGATACTTGCAGATAATGATCACAACACCAGTCCCACTTGGCTCACCAAATTTCGTTCTTCTTTATTAAATCGTTCCTTTGCAGTAATCGTTTTCATATTTAGGTTTCACTCTGTTTTCTCCTATATGGATACATGTAGTTGGAACTCTAAATCAAACATGGTTTGTGCTAGCTCTTTGAAACATGGAACAATAATGTAGTTCCAAGATCTACCGCTATGGTTTGTGTCCTATTGAAGTAGCCCCAAGCAGAGACTTACGAGAATCACTATCATTGAAAGGGGTTGCCAAGCTTCCAAAAAACTACGAGTTTCCGGAAATCTCAGCATACATTTTTTCACCCAATCTTGATGATACTGGCAGGTAATGATCAGTACACCAATCCCACTTGGCTCACCAAATTTCATTCTTCTAGGTTAAACGGTTCCTTTGCAGGAACCGTTTTCATGTTTAGGTTTCACTCTGTTTTCTCCTATATGGATACATATAGTTGGAACTCTAAATCAAACACGGTTTGTGCTAGCTCTTTGAAACTTGGCACAATAATGTACTTCACAGTTCTATTGCTCTGGTTTATGTCCTATTGAAGTAGCCCCAAGTAGAGACTGACGAGAATCACATTCATTGAAAGGGGTTGCCAAGCTTTCGAAAAACTACGAGTTTCCGGAAGTCTCAGCAAACATTTTTTCACCCAATCTTCATGATACTGGCAGATAATGATCACAACACCAGTCCCACTTGGCTCTCCAAATTTCGTTCTTATAAGTTAAATCGTTCCTATGTCGTAATCGTTTTCATGTTTAGGTTTCACTCTGTTTTCTCCTATATGGATACATGCAGTTGGAACTCTAAATCAAACACGGTTTGTGCTAGCTCTTTGAAACTTGGCACAATAATGTATTTCCAAGTTCTATCGCTATGGTTTGTGTCCTTTTGAAGTACCCCAAGCAGAGACTGACGAGAATCCCTTTCATTGAAAGGGGTTGCCAAGCTTCCAAAATCTACGAGTTTCCGGAAATCTCAGCAAACATTTTTTCACCCAATCTTGATGATACTGGCAGGTAATGATCAGTACACCAATCCCACTTGGCTCACCAAATTTCGTTCTTCTAGGTTAAACGGTTCCTTTGCAGGAATCGTTTTCATGTTTAGGTTTCACTCTGTTTTCTCCTATATGGATACATGTTGTTGGAACTCTAAATCAAACACGGTTTGTGCTAGCTCTTTGAAACTTGGCACAATAATGTAGTTCCAAGTTCTATCGCTATGGTTTGTGTCCTATTGAAGTAGCCCCAAGCAGAGACTGACGAGAATCACTTTTATTGAAAGGGGTTGCCAAGGTTCTAAAAAACTACGAGTTTCCTGAAATCTCAGTAAACATTTTTTCACCCAATCTTGATGATACTAGCAGGTAATGATCAGTGCACCAATCCCACATGGCTCACGAAATTTCGTTCTTCTAGCTTAAACCGTTCCTTTGCAGTAACCGTTTTCATTTTTAGGTTTCACTCTGTTTTCTCCTATATGGATACATGTAGTTGGAACTCTAAATCAAACACGGTTTGTGCTAGCTCTTTGAAACTTGGCACAATAATGTAGTTCCAAGTTCTATCGCTATGGTTTGTGTCCTATTGAAGTAGCCCCAAGCAGAGACTGACGAGAATCACTTTCATTGAAAGGTGTTGCCAAGCTTTCGAAAAACTACGAGTTTCCGGAATTCTCAGCAAACAGTTTTTCACCCAATCTTGATGATACTTGCAGGTAATGATCAGTACACCATTCTCACTTGGCTCTCCAAATTTTGTTCTTCTACGTTAAATCGTTCCTTTCCAGTAATCGTTTTCATATTTAGGTTTCACTCTGTTTTCTCCTATATGGATACATGTAGTTGGAACTCTAAATCAAACACGGTTTGTGCTAGCTCTTTGAAACTTGGCACAATAATGTAGTTCCAAGTTCTATCGCTATGGTTTGTGTCCTATTGAAGTAGCCCCAAGCAGAGACTGACGAGAATCACTTTCATTGAAAGGGGTTGCAAAGCTTCCAAAAAACTACGAGTTTCCTGAAATCTCAGCAAACATTTTTTCACCCAATCTTGATGATACTGGCAGGTAATGATCAGCACACCAATCCCACTTGGCTCACCAAATTTCGTTTTTCTAGCTTAAACCATTCCTTTGCAGGAACCGTTTTCATGTTTAGGTTTCACTCCTTTTTCTCCTATATGGGCACATGTAGTTGGAACTCTAAATCAAACACGGTTTCTGCTAGCTCTTTGAAACTTGGCACAATAATGTAGTTCCAAGTTCTATTGCTATGGTTTGTGTCCTATTGAAGTAGCACCAAGCACAGACTGACGAGAATCCCTTTCATTGAAAGGGTTGCCAAGCTTCCAAAAAACTACGAGATTCCTGAAATCTCAGCAAACATTTTTTTACCCAATCTTGATGATACTGGCAGGTAATGATCAGTACACCAATCCCACTTGGCTCACGAAATTTCGTTCTTCTAGCTTAAACCCTTCCTTTGCAGTAACCGTTTTCATGTTTAGGTTTCACTCTGTTTTCTCCTATATGGATACATGTATTTGGAACTCTAAATCAGACACGGTTTGTACTAGCTCTTTGAAACTTGGCACAATAATGTAGTTCCAAGATCTATCGCTATGGTTTGTGTCCTATTGAAGTCGCCCCAAGCAGAGACTGACGAGAATCACTTTCATTGAAAGGGGTTGCCAAGCTTTCGAAAAACTACGAGTTTCCGGAAATCTCAGCAAACATTTTTTCACCCAATGTTCATGATACTTGCAGATAATGATCACAACACCAGTCCCAGTTGGCTCACCAAATTTCGTTCTTCTTTGTTAAATCGTTCCTTTGCAGTAATCGTTTTCATATTTAGGTTTCACTCTGTTTTCTCCTATATGGATACATGTAGTTGGAACTCTAAATCAAACACGGTTTGTGCTAGCTCTTTGAAACTTGGCACAATAATGTAGTTCCAAGTTCTTTCGCTATGGTTTGTGTCCTATTGAAGTAGCCCCAAGCAGAGACTGACGAGAATCACTTTCATTGAAAGGTGTTGCCAAGCTTCCAAAAAACTACGAGTTTCCGGAAATGTCAACAAACATTTTTTCACCCAATCTTGATGATACTGGCAGGTAATGATCAGTACACCAATCCCACTTGGCTCACCAAATTTCATTCTTCTAGGTTAAACGGTTCCTTTGCAGGAACCGTTTTCATGTTTAGGTTTCACTCTGTTTTCTCCTATATGGATACATGTAGTTGGAACTCTAAATCAAACACGGTTTGTGCTAGCTCTTTGAAACTTGGCACAATAATGTAGTTCCAAGTTCTATCGCTATGGTTTGTGTCCTATTGAAGTAGCCCCAAGCAGAGAATGACAAGAATCACTTTCATTGAAAGGGGTTGCCAAGCTTTCGAAAAACACCGAGTTTCCGGAAATCTCAGCAAACATTTTTTCACCCAATCCTGATGATACTTTAAGATAAAGATCAGTACACAAGTCCCAATTGGATCACCAAATTTCGTTCTTCTACGTTAAATCGTTCCTTTGCAGTAATCGTTTTCATATTTAGGTTTCAATCTGTTTTCTCCTATATGGATACATGTTGTTGGAACTCTAAATCAAACATGGTTTGTGCTAGCTCTTTGAAACATGGAACAATAATGTAGTTCCAAGATCTATCACTATGGTTTGTGTCCTATTGAAGTAGCCCCAAGCAGAGACTGACGAGAATCACTTTCATTGAAAGGGGTTGCAAAGCTTCCAAAAAACTACGAGTTTCCTGAAATCTCAGCAAACATTTTTTCACCCAATCTTGATGATACTGGCAGGTAATGATCAGCACACCAATCCCACTTGGCTCACCAAATTTCGTTTTTCTAGCTTAAACCATTCCTTTGCAGGAACCGTTTTCATGTTTAGGTTTCACTCCTTTTTCTCCTATATGGGCACATGTAGTTGGAACTCTAAATCAAACACGGTTTCTGCTAGCTCTTTGAAACTTGGCACAATAATGTAGTTCCAAGTTCTATTGCTATGGTTTGTGTCCTATTGAAGTAGCCCCAAGCAGAGACTGACGAGAATCCCTTTCATTGAAAGGGTTGCCAAACTTCCAAAAAACTACGAGATTCCTGAAATCTCAGCAAACATTTTTTTACCCAATCTTGATGATACTGGCAGGTAATGATCAGTACACCAATCCCACTTGGCTCACGAAATTTCGTTCTTCTAGCTTAAACCCTTCCTTTGCAGTAACCGTTTTCATGTTTAGGTTTCACTCTGTTTTCTCCTATATGGATACATGTATTTGGAACTCTAAATCAAACACGGTTTGTACTAGCTCTTTGAAACTTGGCACAATAATGTAGTTCCAAGATCTATCGCTATGGTTTGTGTCCTATTGAAGTCGCCCCAAGCAGAGACTGACGAGAATCACTTTCATTGAAAGGGGTTGCCAAGCTTTCGAAAAACTACGAGTTTCCGGAAATCTCAGCAAACATTTTTTCACCCAATGTTCATGATACTTGCAGATAATGATCACAACACCAGTCCCAGTTGGCTCACCAAATTTCGTTCTTCTTTGTTAAATCGTTCCTTTGCAGTAATCGTTTTCATATTTAGGTTTCACTCTGTTTTCTCCTATATGGATACATGTAGTTGGAACTCTAAATCAAACACGGTTTGTGCTAGCTCTTTGAAACTTGGCACAATAATGTAGTTCCAAGTTCTTTCGCTATGGTTTGTGTCCTATTGAAGTAGCCCCAAGCAGAGACTGACGAGAATCACTTTCATTGAAAGGTGTTGCCAAGCTTCCAAAAAACTACGAGTTTCCGGAAATCTCAACAAACATTTTTTCACCCAATCTTGATGATACTGGCAGGTAATGATCAGTACACCAATCCCACTTGGCTCACCAAATTTCATTCTTCTAGGTTAAACGGTTCCTTTGCAGGAACCGTTTTCATGTTTAGGTTTCACTCTGTTTTCTCCTATATGGATACATGTAGTTGGAACTCTAAATCAAACACGGTTTGTGCTAGCTCTTTGAAACTTGGCACAATAATGTAGTTCCAAGTTCTATCGCTATGGTTTGTGTCCTATTGAAGTAGCCCCAAGCAGAGAATGACAAGAATCACTTTCATTGAAAGGGGTTGCCAAGCTTTCGAAAAACACCGAGTTTCCGGAAATCTCAGCAAACATTTTTTCACCCAATCCTGATGATACTTTAAGATAAAGATCAGTACACAAGTCCCAATTGGATCACCAAATTTCGTTCTTCTACGTTAAATCGTTCCTTTGCAGTAATCGTTTTCATATTTAGGTTTCAATCTGTTTTCTCCTATATGGATACATGTTGTTGGAACTCTAAATCAAACATGGTTTGTGCTAGCTCTTTGAAACATGGAACAATAATGTAGTTCCAAGATCTATCACTATGGTTTGTGTCCTATTGAAGTAGCCCCAAGCAGAGACTTACGAGAATCACTATCATTGAAAGGGGTTGCCAAGCTTCCAAAAAACTACGAGTTTCCGGAAATCTCAGCATACATTTTTTCACCCAATCTTGATGATACTGGCAGGTAATGATCAGTACACCAATCCCACTTGGCTCACCAAATTTCATTCTTCTAGGTTAAACGGTTCCTTTGCAGGAACCGTTTTCATGTTTAGTTTCACTCTGTTTTCTCGTGTATGGATACATGTAGTTGGAACTCTAAATCAAACACGGTTTGTGCTAGCTCTTTGAAACTTGGCACAATAATGTACTTCAAAGTTCTATCACTCTGGTTTATGTCCTATTGAAGTAGCCCCAAGTAGAGACTGACGAGAATCACATTCATTGAAAGGGGTTGCCAAGCTTTCGAAAAACTACGAGTTTCCGGAAATCTCAACAAACATTTTTTCACCCAATCTTGATGATACTAGCAGGTAATGATCAGTACACCAATCCCACTTGGCTCACCAAATTTCGTTCTTCTAGCTTAAACCGTTTCTTTGCAGTAACCGTTTTCATGTTTAGGTTTCACTCTGTTTTCTCCTATATGGATACATGTAGTTGGAACTCTAAATCAAACACGGTTTGTGCTAGCTCTTTGAAACTTGGCACAATAATGTAGTTCCAAGTTCTATCGCTATGGTTTGTGTCCTATTGAAGTAGCCCCAAGCAGAGACTGACGAGAATCACTTTCATTGAAAGGGGTTGCCAAGCTTTCGAAAAACTACGAGTTTCCGGAAATCTCAGCAAACATTTTTTCACCCAATCTTCATGATACTTGCAGATAATGATCACAACACCAGTCCCACTTGGCTCACCAAATTTCGTTCTTATAAGTTAAATCGTTCCTATGTCGTAATCGTTTTCATGTTTAGGTTTCACTCTGTTTTCTCCTTATGGATACATGCAGTTGGAACTCTAAATCAAACACGGTTTGTGCTAGCTCTTTGAAACTTGGCACAATAATGTATTTCCAAGTTCTATCGCGATGGTTTGTGTCCTTTTGAAGTACCCCAAGCAGAGACTGACGAGAATCACTTTCATTGAAAGGTGTTGCCAAGCTTCCAAAAAACTACGAGTTTCCGGAAATCTCAACAAACATTTTTTCACCCAATCTTGATGATACTGGCACGTAATGATCAGTACACCAATCCCACTTGGCTCACCAAATTTCGTTCTTCTAGCTTAAACCGTTCCTTTGCAGTAACCGTTTTCATGTTTAGGTTTCACTCTGTTTTCTCCTATATGGATACATGTAGTTGGAACTCTAAATCAAATACGGTTTGTACTAGCTCTTTGAAACTTGGCACAATAATGTAGTTCGAAGTTCTATCGGTATGGTTTGTGTCCTATTGAAGTAGCCCCAAGCAGAGACTGACGAGAATCCCTTTCATTGAAAGGGGTTGCCAAGCTTCCAAAAAACTACGAGTTTCCTGAAATGTCAGCAAACATTTTTTTACCCAATCTTGATGATACTGGCACGTAAAGATCAGTACACCAATCCCACTTGGCTCACCAAATTTCGTTCTTCTAGCTTAAACCGTTCCTTTGCAGTACCCGTTTTCATGTTTAGGTTTCACTCTGTTTTCTCCTATATGGATACATGTATTTGGAATTCTAAATCAAACACGGTTTGTACTAGCTCTTTGAAACTTGGCACAATAATGTAGTTCCAAGTTCTATCACTATGGTTTGTGTCCTATTGAAGTAGCCCCAAGCAGAGACTGACGAGAATCACTTTCATTGAAAGGGGTTGCCAAGCTTTCGAAAAACTACGAGTTTCCGGAAATCTCAGCAAACATTTTTTCACCCAATCTTCATGATACTTGCAGATAATGATCACAACACCAGTCCCACTTGGCTCACCAAATTTCGTTCTTCTTTATTAAATCGTTCCTTTGCAGTAATCGTTTTCATATTTAGGTTTCACTCTGTTTTCTCCTATATGGATACATGTAGTTGGAACTCTAAATCAAACATGGTTTGTGCTAGCTCTTTGAAACATGGAACAATAATGTAGTTCCAAGATCTATCGCTATGGTTTGTGTCCTATTGAAGTAGCCCCAAGCAGAGACTTACGAGAATCACTATCATTGAAAGGGGTTGCCAAGCTTCCAAAAAACTACGAGTTTCCGGAAATCTCAGCATACATTTTTTCACCCAATCTTGATGATACTGGCAGGTAATGATCAGTACACCAATCCCACTTGGCTCACCGAATTTCATTCTTCTAGGTTAAACGGTTCCTTTGCAGGAACCGTTTTCATGTTTAGGTTTCACTCTGTTTTCTCCTATATGGATACATATAGTTGGAACTCTAAATCAAACACGGTTTGTGCTAGCTCTTTGAAACTTGGCACAATAATGTACTTCACAGTTCTATTGCTCTGGTTTATGTCCTATTGAAGTAGCCCCAAGTAGAGACTGACGAGAATCACATTCATTGAAAGGGGTTGCCAAGCTTTCGAAAAACTACGAGTTTCCGGAAGTCTCAGCAAACATTTTTTCACCCAATCTTCATGATACTGGCAGATAATGATCACAACACCAGTCCCACTTGGCTCTCCAAATTTCGTTCTTATAAGTTAAATCGTTCCTATGTCGTAATCGTTTTCATGTTTAGGTTTCACTCTGTTTTCTCCTATATGGATACATGTAGTTGGAACTCTAAATCAAACACGGTTTGTGCTAGCTCTTTGAAACTTGGCACAATAATGTAGTTCCAAGTTCTATCGCTATGGTTTGTGTCCTATTGATGTAGCCCCAAGCAGAGACTGACGAGAATCACTTTCATTGAAAGGTGTTGCCAAGCTTTCGAAAAACTACGAGTTTCCGGAATTCTCAGCAAACAGTTTTTCACCCAATCTTGATGATACTTGCAGGTAATGATCAGTACATCATTCTCACTTGGCTCTCCAAATTTTGTTCTTCTACGTTAAATCGTTCCTTTCCAGTAATCGTTTTCATATTTAGGTTTCACTCTGTTTTCTCCTATATGGATACATGTAGTTGGAACTCTAAATCAAACACGGTTTGTGCTAGCTCTTTGAAACTTGGCACAATAATGTAGTTCCAAGTTCTATCGCTATGGTTTGTGTCCTATTGAAGTAGCCCCAAGCAGAGACTGACGAGAATCACTTTCATTGAAAGGGGTTGCAAAGCTTCCAAAAAACTACGAGTTTCCTGAAATCTCAGCAAACATTTTTTCACCCAATCTTGATGATACTGGCAGGTAATGATCAGCACACCAATCCCACTTGGCTCACCAAATTTCGTTTTTCTAGCTTAAACCATTCCTTTGCAGGAACCGTTTTCATGTTTAGGTTTCACTCCTTTTTCTCCTATATGGGCACATGTAGTTGGAACTCTAAATCAAACACGGTTTCTGCTAGCTCTTTGAAACTTGGCACAATAATGTAGTTCCAAGTTCTATTGCTATGGTTTGTGTCCTATTGAAGTAGCACCAAGCACAGACTGACGAGAATCCCTTTCATTGAAAGGGTTGCCAAGCTTCCAAAAAACTACGAGATTCCTGAAATCTCAGCAAACATTTTTTTACCCAATCTTGATGATACTGGCAGGTAATGATCAGTACACCAATCCCACTTGGCTCACGAAATTTCGTTCTTCTAGCTTAAACCCTTCCTTTGCAGTAACCGTTTTCATGTTTAGGTTTCACTCTGTTTTCTCCTATATGGATACATGTATTTGGAACTCTAAATCAGACACGGTTTGTACTAGCTCTTTGAAACTTGGCACAATAATGTAGTTCCAAGATCTATCGCTATGGTTTGTGTCCTATTGAAGTCGCCCCAAGCAGAGACTGACGAGAATCACTTTCATTGAAAGGGGTTGCCAAGCTTTCGAAAAACTACGAGTTTCCGGAAATCTCAGCAAACATTTTTTCACCCAATGTTCATGATACTTGCAGATAATGATCACAACACCAGTCCCACTTGGCTCACCAAATTTCGTTCTTCTTTGTTAAATCGTTCCTTTGCAGTAATCGTTTTCATATTTAGGTTTCACTCTGTTTTCTCCTATATGGATACATGTAGTTGGAACTCTAAATCAAACACGGTTTGTGCTAGCTCTTTGAAACTTGGCACAATAATGTAGTTCCAAGTTCTTTCGCTATGGTTTGTGTCCTATTGAAGTAGCCCCAAGCAGAGACTGACGAGAATCACTTTCATTGAAAGGTGTTGCCAAGCTTCCAAAAAACTACGAGTTTCCGGAAATCTCAACAAACATTTTTTCACCCAATCTTGATGATACTGGCAGGTAATGATCAGTACACCAATCCCACTTGGCTCACCAAATTTCATTCTTGTAGGTTAAACGGTTCCTTTGCAGGAACCGTTTTCATGTTTAGGTTTCACTCTGTTTTCTCCTATATGGATACATGTAGTTGGAACTCTAAATCAAACACGGTTTGTGCTAGCTCTTTGAAACTTGGCACAATAATGTAGTTCCAAGTTCTATCGCTATGGTTTGTGTCCTATTGAAGTAGCCCCAAGCAGAGAATGACAAGAATCACTTTCATTGAAAGGGGTTGCCAAGCTTTCGAAAAACACCGAGTTTCCGGAAATCTCAGCAAACATTTTTTCACCCAATCCTGATGATACTTTAAGATAAAGATCAGTACACAAGTCCCAATTGGATCACCAAATTTCGTTCTTCTACGTTAAATCGTTCCTTTGCAGTAATCGTTTTCATATTTAGGTTTCAATCTGTTTTCTCCTATATGGATACATGTTGTTGGAACTCTAAATCAAACATGGTTTGTGCTAGCTCTTTGAAACATGGAACAATAATGTAGTTCCAAGATCTATCACTATGGTTTGTGTCCTATTGAAGTAGCCCCAAGCAGAGACTTACGAGAATCACTATCATTGAAAGGGGTTGCCAAGCTTCCAAAAAACTACGAGTTTCCGGAAATCTCAGCAAACATTTTTTCACCCAATCTTGATGATACTGGCAGGTAATGATCAGTACACCAATCCCACTTGGCTCACCAAATTTCATTCTTCTAGGTTAAACGGTTCCTTTGCAGGAACCGTTTTCATGTTTAGTTTCACTCTGTTTTCTCCTATATGGATACATGCAGTTGGAACTCTAAATCAAACACGGTTTGTGCTAGCTCTTTGAAACTTGGCACAATAATGTACTTCAAAGTTCTATCACTCTGGTTTATGTCCTATTGAAGTAGCCCCAAGTAGAGACTGACGAGAATCACATTCATTGAACGGGTTTGCAAGCTTTCGAAAAACTACGAGTTTCCGGAAATCTCAACAAACATTTTTTCACCCAATCTTGATGATACTAGCAGGTAATGATCAGTACACCAATCCCACTTGGCTCACCAAATTTCGTTCTTCTAGCTTAAACCGTTTCTTTGCAGTAACCGTTTTCATGTTTAGGTTTCACTCTGTTTTCTCCTATATGGATACATGTAGTTGGAACTCTAAATCAAACACGGTTTGTGCTAGCTCTTTGAAACTTGGCACAATAATGTAGTTCCAAGTTCTATCGCTATGGTTTGTGTCCTATTGAAGTAGCCCCAAGCAGAGACTGACGAGAATCACTTTCATTGAAAGGGGATGCCAAGCTTTCGAAAAACTACGAGTTTCCGGAAATCTCAGCAAACATTTTTTCACCCAATCTTCATGATACTTGCAGATAATGATCACAACACCAGTCCCACTTGGCTCACCAAATTTCGTTCTTATAAGTTAAATCGTTCCTATGTCGTAATCGTTTTCATGTTTAGGTTTCACTCTGTTTTCTCCTTATGGATACATGCAGTTGGAACTCTAAATCAAACACGGTTTGTGCTAGCTCTTTGAAACTTGGCACAATAATATATTTCCAAGTTCTATCGCGATGGTTTGTGTCCTTTTGAAGTACCCCAAGCAGAGACTGACGAGAATCACTTTCATTGAAAGGGGTTGCCAAGCTTCCAAAATCTACGAGTTTCCGGAAATCTCAGCAAACATTTTTTCACCCAATCTTGATGATACTGGCAGGTAATGATCAGTACACCAATGCCACTTGGGTCTCCAAATTTCGTTCTTCTAGGTTAAACCGTTCCTTTGCAGTAACCGTTTTCATGTTTAGGTTTCACTCTGTTTTCTCCTATATGGATACATGTAGTTGGAACTCTAAATCAAACACGGTTTGTACTAGCTCTTTGAAACTTGGCACAGTAATGTAGTTCCAAGTTCTATCGCTATGGTTTGTGTCCTATTGAAGTAGCCCCAAGCAGAGACTGACGAGAATCACTTGCATTGAAAGGGGTTGCCAAGCTTTCGAAAAACTACGAGTTTCCGGAAATCTCAGCAAACATTTTTTCACCCAATCTTCATGATACTTGCAGATAATGATCACAACACCAGTCCCACTTGGCTCACCAAATTTCGTTCTTCTTTGTTAAATCGTTCCTTTGCAGTAATCGTTTTCATATTTAGGTTTCACTCTGTTTTCTCCTATATGGATACATGTAGTTGGAACTCTAAATCAAACACGGTTTGTGCTGGCTCTTTGAAACTTGGCACAATAATGTAGTTCCAAGTTCTTTCGCTATGGTTTGTGTCCTATTGAAGTAGCCCCAAGCAGAGACTGACGAGAATCACTTTCATTGAAAGGTGTTGCCAAGCTTCCAAAAAACTACGAGTTTCCGGAAATCTCAACAAACATTTTTTCACCCAATCTTGATGATACTGGCACGTAATGATCAGTACACCAATCCCACTTGGCTCACCAAATTTCGTTCTTCTAGGTTAAACCGTTCCTTTGCAGTAACCGTTTTCATGTTTAGGTTTCACTCTGTTTTTTCCTATATGGATACATGTAGTTGGAACTCTAAATCAAACACGGTTTGTGCTAGCTCTTTGAAACTTGGCACAATAATGTAGTTCCAAGTTCTATCGCTATGGTTTGTGTCCTATTGAAGTAGCCCCAAGCAGAGAATGACAAGAATCACTTTCATTGAAAGGGGTTGCCAAGCTTTCGAAAAACACCGAGTTTCCGGAAATCTCAGCAAACATTTTTTCACCCAATCCTGATGATACTTTAAGATAAAGATCAGTACACAAGTCCCAATTGGATCACCAAATTTCGTTCTTCTACGTTAAATCGTTCCTTTGCAGTAATCGTTTTCATATTTAGGTTTCAATCTGTTTTCTCCTATATGGATACATGTTGTTGGAACTCTAAATCAAACATGGTTTGTGCTAGCTCTTTGAAACATGGAACAATAATGTAGTTCCAAGATCTATCACTATGGTTTGTGTCCTATTGAAGTAGCCCCAAGCAGAGACTTACGAGAATCACTATCATTGAAAGGGGTTGCCAAGCTTCCAAAAAACTACGAGTTTCCGGAAATCTCAGCAAACATTTTTTCACCCAATCTTCATGATACTTGCAGATAATGATCACAACACCAGTCCCACTTGGCTCACCAAATTTCGTTCTTATAAGTTAAATCGTTCCTATGTCGTAATCGTTTTCATGTTTAGGTTTCACTCTGTTTTCTCCTTATGGATACATGCAGTTGGAACTCTAAATCAAACACGGTTTGTGCTAGCTCTTTGAAACTTGGCACAATAATGTATTTCCAAGTTCTATCGCGATGGTTTGTGTCCTTTTGAAGTACCCCAAGCAGAGACTGACGAGAATCACTTTCATTGAAAGGTGTTGCCAAGCTTCCAAAAAACTACGAGTTTCCGGAAATCTCAACAAACATTTTTTCACCCAATCTTGATGATACTGGCACGTAATGATCAGTACACCAATCCCACTTGGCTCACCAAATTTCGTTCTTCTAGCTTAAACCGTTCCTTTGCAGTAACCGTTTTCATGTTTAGGTTTCACTCTGTTTTCTCCTATATGGATACATGTAGTTGGAACTCTAAATCAAACACGGTTTGTGCTAGCTCTTTGAAACTTGGCACAATAATGTAGTTCCAAGTTCTATCGCTATGGTTTGTGTCCTATTGAAGTAGCCCCAAGCAGAGAATGACAAGAATCACTTTCATTGAAAGGGGTTGCCAAGCTTTCGAAAAACACCGAGTTTCCGGAAATCTCAGCAAACATTTTTTCACCCAATCCTGATGATACTTTCAGATAAAGATCAGTACACAAGTCCCAATTGGATCACCAAATTTCGTTCTTCTACGTTAAATCGTTCCTTTGCAGTAATCGTTTTCATATTTAGGTTTCAATCTGTTTTCTCCTATATGGATACATGTAGTTGGAACTCTAAATCAAACATGGTTTGTGCTAGCTCTTTGAAACATGGAACAATAATGTAGTTCCAAGATCTATCGCTATGGTTTGTGTCCTATTGAAGTAGCCCCAAGCAGAGACTTACGAGAATCACTATCATTGAAAGGGGTTGCCAAGCTTCCAAAAAACTACGAGTTTCCGGAAATCTCAGCATACATTTTTTCACCCAATCTTGATGATACTGGCAGGTAATGATCAGTACACCAATCCCACTTGGCTCACCAAATTTCATTCTTCTAGGTTAAACGGTTCCTTTGCAGGAACCGTTTTCATGTTTAGGTTTCACTCTGTTTTCTCCTATATGGATACATATAGTTGGAACTCTAAATCAAACACGGTTTGTGCTAGCTCTTTGAAACTTGGCACAATAATGTACTTCACAGTTCTATTGCTCTGGTTTATGTCCTATTGAAGTAGCCCCAAGTAGAGACTGACGAGAATCACATTCATTGAAAGGGGTTGCCAAGCTTTCGAAAAACTACGAGTTTCCGGAAGTCTCAGCAAACATTTTTTCACCCAATCTTCATGATACTGGCAGATAATGATCACAACACCAGTCCCACTTGGCTCTCCAAATTTCGTTCTTATAAGTTAAATCGTTCCTATGTCGTAATCGTTTTCATGTTTAGGTTTCACTCTGTTTTCTCCTATATGGATACATGTAGTTGGAACTCTAAATCAAACACGGTTTGTGCTAGCTCTTTGAAACTTGGCACAATAATGTATTTCCAAGTTATATCGCTATGGTTTGTGTCCTTTTGAAGTACCCCAAGCAGAGACTGACGAGAATCCCTTTCATTGAAAGGGGTTGCCAAGCTTCCAAAATCTACGAGTTTCCGGAAATCTCAGCAAACATTTTTTCACCCAATCTTGATGATACTGGCAGGTAATGATCAGTACACCAATCCCACTTGGCTCACCAAATTTCGTTCTTCTAGGTTAAACGGTTCCTTTGCAGGAATCGTTTTCATGTTTAGGTTTCACTCTGTTTTCTCCAATATGGATACATATTGTTGGAACTCTAAATCAAACACGGTTTGTGCTAGCTCTTTGAAACTTGGCACAATAATGTAGTTCCAAGTTCTATCGCTATGGTTTGTGTCCTATTGAAGTAGCCCCAAGCAGAGACTGACGAGAATCACTTTTATTGAAAGGGGTTGCCAAGGTTCTAAAAAACTACGAGTTTCCTGAAATCTCAGTAAACATTTTTTCACCCAATCTTGATGATACTAGCAGGTAATGATCAGTGCACCAATCCCACATGGCTCACGAAATTTCGTTCTTCTAGCTTAAACCGTTCCTTTGCAGTAACCGTTTTCATTTTTAGGTTTCACTCTGTTTTCTCCTATATGGATACATGTAGTTGGAACTCTAAATCAAACACGGTTTGTGCTAGCTCTTTGAAACTTGGCACAATAATGTAGTTCCAAGTTCTATCGCTATGGTTTCTGTCCTATTGAAGTAGCCCCAAGCAGAGACTGACGAGAATCACTTTCATTGAAAGGGGTTGCCAAGCTTTCGAAAAACTACGAGTTTCCGGAAATCTCAGCAAACATTTTTTCACCCAATCTTCATGATACTTGCAGATAATGATCACAACACCAGTCCCACTTGGCTCACCAAATTTCGTTCTTCTTTATTAAATCGTTCCTTTGCAGTAATCGTTTTCATATTTAGGTTTCACTCTGTTTTCTCCTATATGGATACATGTAGTTGGAACTCTAAATCAAACATGGTTTGTGCTAGCTCTTTGAAACATGGAACAATAATGTAGTTCCAAGATCTATCGCTATGGTTTGTGTCCTATTGAAGTAGCCCCAAGCAGAGACTTACGAGAATCACTATCATTGAAAGGGGTTGCCAAGCTTCCAAAAAACTACGAGTTTCCGGAAATCTCAGCATACATTTTTTCACCCAATCTTGATGATACTGGCAGGTAATGATCAGTACACCAATCCCACTTGGCTCACCGAATTTCATTCTTCTAGGTTAAACGGTTCCTTTGCAGGAACCGTTTTCATGTTTAGGTTTCACTCTGTTTTCTCCTATATGGATACATATAGTTGGAACTCTAAATCAAACACGGTTTGTGCTAGCTCTTTGAAACTTGGCACAATAATGTACTTCACAGTTCTATTGCTCTGGTTTATGTCCTATTGAAGTAGCCCCAAGTAGAGACTGACGAGAATCACATTCATTGAAAGGGGTTGCCAAGCTTTCGAAAAACTACGAGTTTCCGGAAGTCTCAGCAAACATTTTTTCACCCAATCTTCATGATACTGGCAGATAATGATCACAACACCAGTCCCACTTGGCTCTCCAAATTTCGTTCTTATAAGTTAAATCGTTCCTATGTCGTAATCGTTTTCATGTTTAGGTTTCACTCTGTTTTCTCCTATATGGATACATGTAGTTGGAACTCTAAATCAAACACGGTTTGTGCTAGCTCTTTGAAACTTGGCACAATAATGTAGTTCCAAGTTCTATCGCTATGGTTTGTGTCCTATTGATGTAGCCCCAAGCAGAGACTGACGAGAATCACTTTCATTGAAAGGTGTTGCCAAGCTTTCGAAAAACTACGAGTTTCCGGAATTCTCAGCAAACAGTTTTTCACCCAATCTTGATGATACTTGCAGGTAATGATCAGTACATCATTCTCACTTGGCTCTCCAAATTTTGTTCTTCTACGTTAAATCGTTCCTTTCCAGTAATCGTTTTCATATTTAGGTTTCACTCTGTTTTCTCCTATATGGATACATGTAGTTGGAACTCTAAATCAAACACGGTTTGTGCTAGCTCTTTGAAACTTGGCACAATAATGTAGTTCCAAGTTCTATCGCTATGGTTTGTGTCCTATTGAAGTAGCCCCAAGCAGAGACTGACGAGAATCACTTTCATTGAAAGGGGTTGCAAAGCTTCCAAAAAACTACGAGTTTCCTGAAATCTCAGCAAACATTTTTTCACCCAATCTTGATGATACTGGCAGGTAATGATCAGCACACCAATCCCACTTGGCTCACCAAATTTCGTTTTTCTAGCTTAAACCATTCCTTTGCAGGAACCGTTTTCATGTTTAGGTTTCACTCCTTTTTCTCCTATATGGGCACATGTAGTTGGAACTCTAAATCAAACACGGTTTCTGCTAGCTCTTTGAAACTTGGCACAATAATGTAGTTCCAAGTTCTATTGCTATGGTTTGTGTCCTATTGAAGTAGCACCAAGCACAGACTGACGAGAATCCCTTTCATTGAAAGGGTTGCCAAGCTTCCAAAAAACTACGAGATTCCTGAAATCTCAGCAAACATTTTTTTACCCAATCTTGATGATACTGGCAGGTAATGATCAGTACACCAATCCCACTTGGCTCACGAAATTTCGTTCTTCTAGCTTAAACCCTTCCTTTGCAGTAACCGTTTTCATGTTTAGGTTTCACTCTGTTTTCTCCTATATGGATACATGTATTTGGAACTCTAAATCAGACACGGTTTGTACTAGCTCTTTGAAACTTGGCACAATAATGTAGTTCCAAGATCTATCGCTATGGTTTGTGTCCTATTGAAGTCGCCCCAAGCAGAGACTGACGAGAATCACTTTCATTGAAAGGGGTTGCCAAGCTTTCGAAAAACTACGAGTTTCCGGAAATCTCAGCAAACATTTTTTCACCCAATGTTCATGATACTTGCAGATAATGATCACAACACCAGTCCCACTTGGCTCACCAAATTTCGTTCTTCTTTGTTAAATCGTTCCTTTGCAGTAATCGTTTTCATATTTAGGTTTCACTCTGTTTTCTCCTATATGGATACATGTAGTTGGAACTCTAAATCAAACACGGTTTGTGCTAGCTCTTTGAAACTTGGCACAATAATGTAGTTCCAAGTTCTTTCGCTATGGTTTGTGTCCTATTGAAGTAGCCCCAAGCAGAGACTGACGAGAATCACTTTCATTGAAAGGTGTTGCCAAGCTTCCAAAAAACTACGAGTTTCCGGAAATCTCAACAAACATTTTTTCACCCAATCTTGATGATACTGGCAGGTAATGATCAGTACACCAATCCCACTTGGCTCACCAAATTTCATTCTTGTAGGTTAAACGGTTCCTTTGCAGGAACCGTTTTCATGTTTAGGTTTCACTCTGTTTTCTCCTATATGGATACATGTAGTTGGAACTCTAAATCAAACACGGTTTGTGCTAGCTCTTTGAAACTTGGCACAATAATGTAGTTCCAAGTTCTATCGCTATGGTTTGTGTCCTATTGAAGTAGCCCCAAGCAGAGAATGACAAGAATCACTTTCATTGAAAGGGGTTGCCAAGCTTTCGAAAAACACCGAGTTTCCGGAAATCTCAGCAAACATTTTTTCACCCAATCCTGATGATACTTTAAGATAAAGATCAGTACACAAGTCCCAATTGGATCACCAAATTTCGTTCTTCTACGTTAAATCGTTCCTTTGCAGTAATCGTTTTCATATTTAGGTTTCAATCTGTTTTCTCCTATATGGATACATGTTGTTGGAACTCTAAATCAAACATGGTTTGTGCTAGCTCTTTGAAACATGGAACAATAATGTAGTTCCAAGATCTATCACTATGGTTTGTGTCCTATTGAAGTAGCCCCAAGCAGAGACTTACGAGAATCACTATCATTGAAAGGGGTTGCCAAGCTTCCAAAAAACTACGTGTTTCCGGAAATCTCAGCAAACATTTTTTCACCCAATCTTGATGATACTGGCAGGTAATGATCAGTACACCAATCCCACTTGGCTCACCAAATTTCATTCTTCTAGGTTAAACGGTTCCTTTGCAGGAACCGTTTTCATGTTTAGTTTCACTCTGTTTTCTCCTATATGGATACATGCAGTTGGAACTCTAAATCAAACACGGTTTGTGCTAGCTCTTTGAAACTTGGCACAATAATGTACTTCAAAGTTCTATCACTCTGGTTTATGTCCTATTGAAGTAGCCCCAAGTAGAGACTGACGAGAATCACATTCATTGAAAGGGGTTGCCAAGCTTTCGAAAAACTACGAGTTTCCGGAAATCTCAACAAACATTTTTTCACCCAATCTTGATGATACTAGCAGGTAATGATCAGTACACCAATCCCACTTGGCTCACCAAATTTCGTTCTTCTAGCTTAAACCGTTTCTTTGCAGTAACCGTTTTCATGTTTAGGTTTCACTCTGTTTTCTCCTATATGGATACATGTAGTTGGAACTCTAAATCAAACACGGTTTGTGCTAGCTCTTTGAAACTTGGCACAATAATGTAGTTCCAAGTTCTATCGCTATGGTTTGTGTCCTATTGAAGTAGCCCCAAGCATAGACTGACGAGAATCACTTTCATTGAAAGGGGATGCCAAGCTTTCGAAAAACTACGAGTTTCCGGAAATCTCAGCAAACATTTTTTCACCCAATCTTCATGATACTTGCAGATAATGATCACAACACCAGTCCCACTTGGCTCACCAAATTTCGTTCTTATAAGTTAAATCGTTCCTATGTCGTAATCGTTTTCATGTTTAGGTTTCACTCTGTTTTCTCCTTATGGATACATGCAGTTGGAACTCTAAATCAAACACGGTTTGTGCTAGCTCTTTGAAACTTGGCACAATAATATATTTCCAAGTTCTATCGCGATGGTTTGTGTCCTTTTGAAGTACCCCAAGCAGAGACTGACGAGAATCACTTTCATTGAAAGGGGTTGCCAAGCTTCCAAAATCTACGAGTTTCCGGAAATCTCAGCAAACATTTTTTCACCCAATCTTGATGATACTGGCAGGTAATGATCAGTACACCAATGCCACTTGGGTCTCCAAATTTCGTTCTTCTAGGTTAAACCGTTCCTTTGCAGTAACCGTTTTCATGTTTAGGTTTCACTCTGTTTTCTCCTATATGGATACATGTAGTTGGAACTCTAAATCA
The DNA here is from genome assembly GCF_045843805.1 of Urocitellus parryii. Classification (NCBI taxonomy): domain Eukaryota; kingdom Metazoa; phylum Chordata; class Mammalia; order Rodentia; family Sciuridae; genus Urocitellus; species Urocitellus parryii. The sequence goes on along the minus strand of NW_027552063.1, from coordinate 21,111 downwards.
AACACGGTTTGTACTAGCTCTTTGAAACTTGGCACAGTAATGTAGTTCCAAGTTCTATCGCTATGGTTTGTGTCCTATTGAAGTAGCCCCAAGCAGAGACTGACGAGAATCACTTGCATTGAAAGGGGTTGCCAAGCTTTCGAAAAACTACGAGTTTCCGGAAATCTCAGCAAACATTTTTTCACCCAATCTTCATGATACTTGCAGATAATGATCACAACACCAGTCCCACTTGGCTCACCAAATTTCGTTCTTCTTTGTTAAATCGTTCCTTTGCAGTAATCGTTTTCATATTTAGGTTTCACTCTGTTTTCTCCTATATGGATACATGTAGTTGGAACTCTAAATCAAACACGGTTTGTGCTGGCTCTTTGAAACTTGGCACAATAATGTAGTTCCAAGTTCTTTCGCTATGGTTTGTGTCCTATTGAAGTAGCCCCAAGCAGAGACTGACGAGAATCACTTTCATTGAAAGGTGTTGCCAAGCTTCCAAAAAACTACGAGTTTCCGGAAATCTCAACAAACATTTTTTCACCCAATCTTGATGATACTGGCACGTAATGATCAGTACACCAATCCCACTTGGCTCACCAAATTTCGTTCTTCTAGGTTAAACCGTTCCTTTGCAGTAACCGTTTTCATGTTTAGGTTTCACTCTGTTTTTTCCTATATGGATACATGTAGTTGGAACTCTAAATCAAACACGGTTTGTGCTAGCTCTTTGAAACTTGGCACAATAATGTAGTTCCAAGTTCTATCGCTATGGTTTGTGTCCTATTGAAGTAGCCCCAAGCAGAGAATGACAAGAATCACTTTCATTGAAAGGGGTTGCCAAGCTTTCGAAAAACACCGAGTTTCCGGAAATCTCAGCAAACATTTTTTCACCCAATCCTGATGATACTTTAAGATAAAGATCAGTACACAAGTCCCAATTGGATCACCAAATTTCGTTCTTCTACGTTAAATCGTTCCTTTGCAGTAATCGTTTTCATATTTAGGTTTCAATCTGTTTTCTCCTATATGGATACATGTTGTTGGAACTCTAAATCAAACATGGTTTGTGCTAGCTCTTTGAAACATGGAACAATAATGTAGTTCCAAGATCTATCACTATGGTTTGTGTCCTATTGAAGTAGCCCCAAGCAGAGACTTACGAGAATCACTATCATTGAAAGGGGTTGCCAAGCTTCCAAAAAACTACGAGTTTCCGGAAATCTCAGCAAACATTTTTTCACCCAATCTTCATGATACTTGCAGATAATGATCACAACACCAGTCCCACTTGGCTCACCAAATTTCGTTCTTATAAGTTAAATCGTTCCTATGTCGTAATCGTTTTCATGTTTAGGTTTCACTCTGTTTTCTCCTTATGGATACATGCAGTTGGAACTCTAAATCAAACACGGTTTGTGCTAGCTCTTTGAAACTTGGCACAATAATGTATTTCCAAGTTCTATCGCGATGGTTTGTGTCCTTTTGAAGTACCCCAAGCAGAGACTGACGAGAATCACTTTCATTGAAAGGTGTTGCCAAGCTTCCAAAAAACTACGAGTTTCCGGAAATCTCAACAAACATTTTTTCACCCAATCTTGATGATACTGGCACGTAATGATCAGTACACCAATCCCACTTGGCTCACCAAATTTCGTTCTTCTAGCTTAAACCGTTCCTTTGCAGTAACCGTTTTCATGTTTAGGTTTCACTCTGTTTTCTCCTATATGGATACATGTAGTTGGAACTCTAAATCAAACACGGTTTGTGCTAGCTCTTTGAAACTTGGCACAATAATGTAGTTCCAAGTTCTATCGCTATGGTTTGTGTCCTATTGAAGTAGCCCCAAGCAGAGAATGACAAGAATCACTTTCATTGAAAGGGGTTGCCAAGCTTTCGAAAAACACCGAGTTTCCGGAAATCTCAGCAAACATTTTTTCACCCAATCCTGATGATACTTTCAGATAAAGATCAGTACACAAGTCCCAATTGGATCACCAAATTTCGTTCTTCTACGTTAAATCGTTCCTTTGCAGTAATCGTTTTCATATTTAGGTTTCAATCTGTTTTCTCCTATATGGATACATGTAGTTGGAACTCTAAATCAAACATGGTTTGTGCTAGCTCTTTGAAACATGGAACAATAATGTAGTTCCAAGATCTATCGCTATGGTTTGTGTCCTATTGAAGTAGCCCCAAGCAGAGACTTACGAGAATCACTATCATTGAAAGGGGTTGCCAAGCTTCCAAAAAACTACGAGTTTCCGGAAATCTCAGCATACATTTTTTCACCCAATCTTGATGATACTGGCAGGTAATGATCAGTACACCAATCCCACTTGGCTCACCAAATTTCATTCTTCTAGGTTAAACGGTTCCTTTGCAGGAACCGTTTTCATGTTTAGGTTTCACTCTGTTTTCTCCTATATGGATACATATAGTTGGAACTCTAAATCAAACACGGTTTGTGCTAGCTCTTTGAAACTTGGCACAATAATGTACTTCACAGTTCTATTGCTCTGGTTTATGTCCTATTGAAGTAGCCCCAAGTAGAGACTGACGAGAATCACATTCATTGAAAGGGGTTGCCAAGCTTTCGAAAAACTACGAGTTTCCGGAAGTCTCAGCAAACATATTTTCACCCAATCTTCATGATACTGGCAGATAATGATCACAACACCAGTCCCACTTGGCTCTCCAAATTTCGTTCTTATAAGTTAAATCGTTCCTATGTCGTAATCGTTTTCATGTTTAGGTTTCACTCTGTTTTCTCCTATATGGATACATGTAGTTGGAACTCTAAATCAAACACGGTTTGTGCTAGCTCTTTGAAACTTGGCACAATAATGTATTTCCAAGTTATATCGCTATGGTTTGTGTCCTTTTGAAGTACCCCAAGCAGAGACTGACGAGAATCCCTTTCATTGAAAGGGGTTGCCAAGCTTCCAAAATCTACGAGTTTCCGGAAATCTCAGCAAACATTTTTTCACCCAATCTTGATGATACTGGCAGGTAATGATCAGTACACCAATCCCACTTGGCTCACCAAATTTCGTTCTTCTAGGTTAAACGGTTCCTTTGCAGGAATCGTTTTCATGTTTAGGTTTCACTCTGTTTTCTCCAATATGGATACATATTGTTGGAACTCTAAATCAAACACGGTTTGTGCTAGCTCTTTGAAACTTGGCACAATAATGTAGTTCCAAGTTCTATCGCTATGGTTTGTGTCCTATTGAAGTAGCCCCAAGCAGAGACTGACGAGAATCACTTTTATTGAAAGGGGTTGCCAAGGTTCTAAAAAACTACGAGTTTCCTGAAATCTCAGTAAACATTTTTTCACCCAATCTTGATGATACTAGCAGGTAATGATCAGTGCACCAATCCCACATGGCTCACGAAATTTCGTTCTTCTAGCTTAAACCGTTCCTTTGCAGTAACCGTTTTCATTTTTAGGTTTCACTCTGTTTTCTCCTATATGGATACATGTAGTTGGAACTCTAAATCAAACACGGTTTGTGCTAGCTCTTTGAAACTTGGCACAATAATGTAGTTCCAAGTTCTATCGCTATGGTTTCTGTCCTATTGAAGTAGCCCCAAGCAGAGACTGACGAGAATCACTTTCATTGAAAGGTGTTGCCAAGCTTTCGAAAAACTACGAGTTTCCGGAATTCTCAGCAAACAGTTTTTCACCCAATCTTGATGATACTTGCAGGTAATGATCAGTACACCATTCTCACTTGGCTCTCCAAATTTTGTTCTTCTACGTTAAACCGTTCCTTTGCAGTAACCGTTTTCATTTTTAGGTTTCACTCTGTTTTCTCCTATATGGATACATGTAGTTGGAACTCTAAATCAAACACGGTTTGTGCTAGCTCTTTGAAACTTGGCACAATAATGTAGTTCCAAGTTCTATCGCTATGGTTTGTGTCCTATTGAAGCAGCCCCAAGCAGAGACGGACGACAATCCCTTTCATTGAAAGGGGTTGCCAAGCTTCCAAAAAACTACGAGTTTCCTGAAATCTGAGCAAACATTTTTTTACCCAATATTGACGATACTGGCAGATAATGATCAGCACACCAATCCCACTTGGCTCACCTAATTTCGTTCTTCTAGCTTAAACCGTTCCTTTGCAGTAACCGTTTTCATGTTTAGGTTTCACTCTGTTTTCTCCTATATGGATACATGTTGTTGGAACTCTAAATTAAACACGGTTTGTAGTAGCTCTTTGAAACTTGGCACAATAATATAGTTCCAAGTTCTATCGCTATGTTTTGTGTCCTATTGAAGTAACCCCAAGCAGAGACTGACGAGAATCACTTTCATTGAAAGGGGTTGCCAAGCTTTAGAAAAACTACGAGTTTCCTGAAATCTCAGCAAACATTTTTCACCCAATCTTAATGATACTGGCAGGTAATGATCAATACACCAATCCCACTTGGCTCACCAAATTTCATTCTTCTAGGTTAAACGGTTCCTTTGCAGGAACCGTTTTCAGGTTTAGGTTTCACTCTGTTTTCTCCTATATGGATACATGTAGTTGGAACTCTAAATCAAACACGGTTTGTGCTAGATCTTTGAATCTTGGCACAATAATGTACTTCAAAGTTCTATCGCTATGGTTTGTGTCCTATTGAAGTAGCCCAAGCAGAGACTGTCGAGAATCACTTTCATTGAAAGGGGTTGCCAAGCTTTCGAAAAACTACGAATTTCTGGAAATCTCAGCAAATATTTTTTCACCCAATCTTGATGATACTGGCAGGTAATGATCAGTACACCAATCCCACTTGGCTCACCAAATTTCGTTCTTCTAGCTTAAACCGTTCCTTTGCAGTAACCGTTTTCATTTTTAGGTTTCACTCTGTTTTCTCCTATATGGATACATGTAGTTGGAACTCTAAATCAAACACGGTTTGTGCTAGCTCTTTGAAACTTGGCACAATAATGTAGTTCCAAGTTCTATCACTATGGTTTGTGTCCTATTGAAGCAGCCCCAAGCAGAGACGGACGACAATCCCTTTCATTGAAAGGGGTTGCCAAGCTTCCAAAAAACTACGAGTTTCCTGAAATCTGAGCAAACATTTTTTTACCCAATGTTGACGATACTGGCAGGTAATGATCAGCACACCAATCCCACTTGGCTCACCAAATTTCGTTCTTCTAGCTTAAACCGTTCCTTTGCAGTAACCGTTTTCATGTTTAGGTTTCACTCTGTTTTCTCCTATATGGATACATGTTGTTGGAACTCTAAATTAAACACGGTTTGTAGTAGCTCTTTGAAACTTGGCACAATAATATAGTTCCAAGTTCTATCGCTATGGTTTGTGTCCTATTGAAGTAGCCCCAAGCAGAGACTGACGAGAATCACTTTCATTGAAAGGGGTTGCCAAGCTTTAGAAAAACTACGAGTTTCCTGAAATCTCAGCAAACATTTTTTCACCCAATCTTGATGATACTGGCAGGTAATGATCAATACACCAATCCCACTTGGCTCACCAAATTTCATTCTTCTAGGTTAAACGGTTCCTTTGCAGGAACCGTTTTCAGGTTTAGGTTTCACTCTGTTTTCTCCTATATGGATACATGTAGTTGGAACTCTAAATCAAACACGGTTTGTGCTAGATCTTTGAATCTTGGCACAATAATGTACTTCAAAGTTCTATCGCTATGGTTTGTGTCCTATTGAAGTAGCCCCAAGCAGAGACTGTCGAGAATCACTTTCATTGAAAGGGGTTGCCAAGCTTTCGAAAAACTACGAATTTCTGGAAATCTCAGCAAACATTTTTTCACCCAATCTTGATGATACTGGCAGGTAATGATCAGTACACCAATCCCACTTGGCTCACCAAATTTCCTTCTTCTAGCTTAAACCGTTCCTTTGCAGTAACCGTTTTCATTTTTAGGTTTCACTCTGTTTTCTCCTATATGGATACATGTAGTTGGAACTCTAAATCAAACACGGTTTGTGCTAGCTCTTTGAAACTTGGCACAATAATGTAGTTCCAAGTTCTATCGCTATGGTTTGTGTCCTATTGAAGCAGCCCCAAGCAGAGACGGACGACAATCCCTTTCATTGAAAGGGGTTGCCAAGCTTCCAAAAAACTACGAGTTTCCTGAAATCTGAGCAAACATTTTTTTACCCAATGTTGACGATACTGGCAGGTAATGATCAGCACACCAATCCCACTTGGCTCACCAAATTTCGTTCTTCTAGCTTAAACCGTTCCTTTGCAGTAACCGTTTTCATGTTTAGGTTTCACTCTGTTTTCTCCTATATGGATACATGTTGTTGGAACTCTAAATTAAACACGGTTTGTAGTAGCTCTTTGAAACTTGGCACAATAATATAGTTCCAAGTTCTATCGCTATGGTTTGTGTCCTATTGAAGTAGCCCCAAGCAGAGACTGACGAGAATCACTTTCATTGAAAGGGGTTGCCAAGCTTTAGAAAAACTAAGAGTTTCCGGAAATCTCAGCAAACATTTTTTCACCCAATCTTGATGATACTTGCACATAATGATCACAACACCAGTCCCACTTGGCTCACCAAATTTCGTTCTTCTTTGTTAAATCGTTCCTTTGCAGTAATCGTTTTCATATTTAGGTTTCACTCTGTTTTCTCCTATATGGATACATGTAGTTGGAACTCTAAATCAAACACGGTTTGTGCTAGCTCTTTGAAACTTGGCACAATAATGTAGTTCCAAGTTCTATCGCTATGGTTTGTGTCCTATTGAAGCAGCCCCAAGCAGAGACGGACAAGAATCCCTTTCATTGAAAGGGGTTGCCAAGCTTCCAAAAAACTTCGAGTTTCCTGAAATCTGAGCAAACATTTTTTTACCCAATGTTGACGATACTGGCAGGTAATGATCAGCACACCAATCCCACTTGGCTCACCAAATTTCGTTCTTCTAGCTTAAACCGTTCCTTTGCAGTAACCGTTTTCATGTTTAGGTTTCACTCTGTTTTCTCCTATATGGATACATGTTGTTGGAACTCTAAATTAAACACGGTTTGTAGTAGCTCTTTGAAACTTGGCACAATAATATAGTTCCAAGTTCTATCGCTACGGTTTGTGTCCTATTGAAGTAGCCCCAAACAGAGACTGACGAGATTCACTTTCATTGAAAGGGGTTGCCAAGCTTTAGAAAAACTACGAGTTTCCGGAAATCTCAGCAAACATTTTTTCACCCAATCTAGATGATACTGGCAGGTAATGATCAATACACCAATCCCACTTGGCTCACCAAATTTCATTCTTCTAGGTTAAACGATTCCTTTGCAGGAACCGTTTTAATGTTTAGGTTTCACTCTGTTTTCTCCTATATGGATACATGTAGTTGGAACTCTAAATCAAACACGGTTTGTGCTAGCTCTTTGAATCTTGGCACAATAATGTACTTCAAAGTTCTATCGCTATGGTTTGTGTCCTATTGAAGTAGCCCCAAGCAGAGACTGACGAGAATCACTTTCATTGAAAGGGGTTGCCAAGCTTTCGAAAAACTACGAATTTCCGGAAATCTCAGCAAACATTTTTTCACCCAATCTTGATGATACTGGCAGGTAATGATCAGTACACCAATCCCACTTGGCTCACCAAATTTCGTTCTTCTAGCTTAAACCGTTCCTTTGCAGTAACCGTTTTCATTTTTAGGTTTTCTCCTATATGGATACATGTAGTTGGAACCTAAAACATGAAAACGGTTACTGGGTGCGGTAAGCTCATTGAAACTTTGGCACAATAATGTAGTTCCAAGTTCTATCGCTATGGTTTGTGTCCTATTGAAGCAGCCCCAAGCAGAGACGGACGACAATCCCTTTCATTGAAAGGGGTTGCCAAGCTTCCAAAAAACTACGAGTTTCCTGAAATCTGAGCAAACATTTTTTTACCCAATATTGACGATACTGGCAGATAATGATCAGCACACCAATCCCACTTGGCTCACCTAATTTCGTTCTTCTAGCTTAAACCGTTCCTTTGCAGTAACCGTTTTCATGTTTAGGTTTCACTCTGTTTTCTCCTATATGGATACATGTTGTTGGAACTCTAAATTAAACACGGTTTGTAGTAGCTCTTTGAAACTTGGCACAATAATATAGTTCCAAGTTCTATCGCTATGTTTTGTGTCCTATTGAAGTAACCCCAAGCAGAGACTGACGAGAATCACTTTCATTGAAAGGGGTTGCCAAGCTTTAGAAAAACTACGAGTTTCCTGAAATCTCAGCAAACATTTTTTCACCCAATCTTAATGATACTGGCAGGTAATGATCAATACACCAATCCCACTTGGCTCACCAAATTTCATTCTTCTAGGTTAAACGGTTCCTTTGCAGGAACCGTTTTCAGGTTTAGGTTTCACTCTGTTTTCTCCTATATGGATACATGTAGTTGGAACTCTAAATCAAACACGGTTTGTGCTAGATCTTTGAATCTTGGCACAATAATGTACTTCAAAGTTCTATCGCTATGGTTTGTGTCCTATTGAAGTAGCCCCAAGCAGAGACTGTCGAGAATCACTTTCATTGAAAGGGGTTGCCAAGCTTTCGAAAAACTACGAATTTCTGGAAATCTCAGCAAATATTTTTTCACCCAATCTTGATGATACTGGCAGGTAATGATCAGTACACCAATCCCACTTGGCTCACCAAATTTCGTTCTTCTAGCTTAAACCGTTCCTTTGCAGTAACCGTTTTCATTTTTAGGTTTCACTCTGTTTTCTCCTATATGGATACATGTAGTTGGAACTCTAAATCAAACACGGTTTGTGCTAGCTCTTTGAAACTTGGCACAATAATGTAGTTCCAAGTTCTATCACTATGGTTTGTGTCCTATTGAAGCAGCCCCAAGCAGAGACGGACGACAATCCCTTTCATTGAAAGGGGTTGCCAAGCTTCCAAAAAACTACGAGTTTCCTGAAATCTGAGCAAACATTTTTTTACCCAATGTTGACGATACTGGCAGGTAATGATCAGCACACCAATCCCACTTGGCTCACCAAATTTCGTTCTTCTAGCTTAAACCGTTCCTTTGCAGTAACCGTTTTCATGTTTAGGTTTCACTCTGTTTTCTCCTATATGGATACATGTTGTTGGAACTCTAAATTAAACACGGTTTGTAGTAGCTCTTTGAAACTTGGCACAATAATATAGTTCCAAGTTCTATCGCTATGGTTTGTGTCCTATTGAAGTAGCCCCAAGCAGAGACTGACGAGAATCACTTTCATTGAAAGGGGTTGCCAAGCTTTAGAAAAACTACGAGTTTCCTGAAATCTCAGCAAACATTTTTTCACCCAATCTTGATGATACTGGCAGGTAATGATCAATACACCAATCCCACTTGGCTCACCAAATTTCATTCTTCTAGGTTAAACGGTTCCTTTGCAGGAACCGTTTTCAGGTTTAGGTTTCACTCTGTTTTCTCCTATATGGATACATGTAGTTGGAACTCTAAATCAAACACGGTTTGTGCTAGATCTTTGAATCTTGGCACAATAATGTACTTCAAAGTTCTATCGCTATGGTTTGTGTCCTATTGAAGTAGCCCCAAGCAGAGACTGTCGAGAATCACTTTCATTGAAAGGGGTTGCCAAGCTTTCGAAAAACTACGAATTTCTGGAAATCTCAGCAAACATTTTTTCACCCAATCTTGATGATACTGGCAGGTAATGATCAGTACACCAATCCCACTTGGCTCACCAAATTTCCTTCTTCTAGCTTAAACCGTTCCTTTGCAGTAACCGTTTTCATTTTTAGGTTTCACTCTGTTTTCTCCTATATGGATACATGTAGTTGGAACTCTAAATCAAACACGGTTTGTGCTAGCTCTTTGAAACTTGGCACAATAATGTAGTTCCAAGTTCTATCGCTATGGTTTGTGTCCTATTGAAGCAGCCCCAAGCAGAGACGGACGACAATCCCTTTCATTGAAAGGGGTTGCCAAGCTTCCAAAAAACTACGAGTTTCCTGAAATCTGAGCAAACATTTTTTTACCCAATGTTGACGATACTGGCAGGTAATGATCAGCACACCAATCCCACTTGGCTCACCAAATTTCATTCTTCTAGCTTAAACCGTTCCTTTGCAGTAACCGTTTTCATGTTTAGGTTTCACTCTGTTTTCTCCTATATGGATACATGTTGTTGGAACTCTAAATTAAACACGGTTTGTAGTAGCTCTTTGAAACTTGGCACAATAATATAGTTCCAAGTTCTATCGCTATGGTTTGTGTCCTATTGAAGTAGCCCCAAGCAGAGACTGACGAGAATCACTTTCATTGAAAGGGGTTGCCAAGCTTTAGAAAAACTACGAGTTTCCGGAAATCTCAGCAAACATTTTTTCACCCAATCTTCATGATACTTGCACATAATGATCACAACACCAGTCCCACTTGGCTCACCAAATTTCGTTCTTCTTTGTTAAATCGTTCCTTTGCAGTAATCGTTTTCATATTTAGGTTTCACTCTGTTTTCTCCTATATGGATACATGTAGTTGGAACTCTAAATCAAACACGGTTGTGCTAGCTCTTTGAAACTTGGCACAATAATGTAGTTCCAAGTTCTATCGCTATGGTTTGTGTCCTATTGAAGCAGCCCCAAGCAGAGACGGACGAGAATCCCTTTCATTGAAAGGGGTTGCCAAGCTTCCAAAAAACTTCGAGTTTCCTGAAATCTGAGCAAACATTTTTTTACCCAATGTTGACGATACTGGCAGGTAATGATCAGCACACCAATCCCACTTGGCTCACCAAATTTCGTTCTTCTAGCTTAAACCGTTCCTTTGCAGTAACCGTTTTCATGTTTAGGTTTCACTCTGTTTTCTCCTATATGGATACATGTTGTTGGAACTCTAAATTAAACACGGTTTGTAGTAGCTCTTTGAAACTTGGCACAATAATATAGTTCCAAGTTCTATCGCTACGGTTTGTGTCCTATTGAAGTAGCCCCAAACAGAGACTGACGAGATTCACTTTCATTGAAAGGGGTTGCCAAGCTTTAGAAAAACTACGAGTTTCCGGAAATCTCAGCAAACATTTTTTCACCCAATCTAGATGATACTGGCAGGTAATGATCAATACACCAATCCCACTTGGCTCACCAAATTTCATTCTTCTAGGTTAAACGATTCCTTTGCAGGAACCGTTTTAATGTTTAGGTTTCACTCTGTTTTCTCCTATATGGATACATGTAGTTGGAACTCTAAATCAAACACGGTTTGTGCTAGCTCTTTGAATCTTGGCACAATAATGTACTTCAAAGTTCTATCGCTATGGTTTGTGTCCTATTGAAGTAGCCCCAAGCAGAGACTGACCGAGAATCACTTTCATTGAAAGGGGTTGCCAAGCTTTCGAAAAACTACGAATTTCCGGAAATCTCAGCAAACATTTTTTCACCCAATCTTGATGATACTGGCAGGTAATGATCAGTACACCAATCCCACTTGGCTCACCAAATTTCGTTCTTCTAGCTTAAACCGTTCCTTTGCAGTAACCGTTTTCATTTTTAGGTTTCACTCTGTTTTCTCCTATATGGATACATGTAGTTGGAACTCTAAATCAAACACGGTTTGTGCTAGCTCTTTGAAACTTGGCACAATAATGTAGTTCCAAGTTCTATCGCTATGGTTTGTGTCCTATTGAAGCAGCCCCAAGCAGAGACGGACGACAATCCCTTTCATTGAAAGGGGTTGCCAAGCTTCCAAAAAACTACGAGTTTCCTGAAATCTGAGCAAACATTTTTTACCCAATGTTGACGATACTGGCAGGTAATGATCAGCACACCAATCCCACTTGGCTCACCAAATTTCGTTCTTCTAGCTTAAACCGTTCCTTTGCAGTAACCGTTTTCATGTTTAGGTTTCACTCTGTTTTCTCCTATATGGATACATGTTGTTGGAACTCTAAATTAAACACGGTTTGTAGTAGCTCTTTGAAACTTGGCACAATAATATAGTTCCAAGTTCTATCGCTATGGTTTGTTTCCTATTGAAGTAGCCCCAAGCAGAGACTGACGAGAATCACTTTCATTGAAAGGGGTTGCCAAGCTTTAGAAAAACTACGAGTTTCCGGAAATCTCAGCAAACATTTTTTCACCCAATCTTCATGATACTTGCACATAATGATCACAACACCAGTCCCACTTGGCTCACCAAATTTCGTTCTTCTTTGTTAAATCGTTCCTTTGCAGTAATCGTTTTCATATTTAGGTTTCACTCTGTTTTCTCCTATATGGATACATGTAGTTGGAACTCTAAATCAAACACGGTTGTGCTAGCTCTTTGAAACTTGGCACAATAATGTAGTTCCAAGTTCTATCGCTATGGTTTGTGTCCTATTGAAGCAGCCCCAAGCAGAGACGGACGAGAATCCCTTTCATTGAAAGGGGTTGCCAAGCTTCCAAAAAACTTCGAGTTTCCTGAAATCTGAGCAAACATTTTTTTACCCAATGTTGACGATACTGGCAGGTAATGATCAGCACACCAATCCCACTTGGCTCACCAAATTTCGTTCTTCTAGCTTAAACCGTTCCTTTGCAGTAACCGTTTTCATGTTTAGGTTTCACTCTGTTTTCTCCTATATGGATACATGTAGTTGGAACTCTAAATCAAACACGGTTTGTGCTAGCTCTTTGAATCTTGGCACAATAATGTACTTCAAAGTTCTATGGCTATGGTTTGTGTCCTATTGAAGTAGCCCCAAGCAGAGACTGACGAGAATCACTTTCATTGAAAGGGGTTGCCAAGCTTTCGAAAAACTACGAATTTCCGGAAATCTCAGCAAACATTTTTTCACCCAATCTTGATGATACTGGCAGGTAATGATCAGTACACCAATCCCACTTGGCTCACCAAATTTCGTTCTTCTAGCTTAAACCGTTCCTTTGCAGTAACCGTTTTCATTTTTAGGTTTCACTCTGTTTTCTCCTATATGGATACATGTAGTTGGAACTGAAAATCAAACACGGTTTGTGCTAGCTCTTTGAAACTTGGCACAATAATGTAGTTCCATGTTCTATCGCTATGGTTTGTGTCCTATTAAAGTATCCCCAAGCAGAGACTGACGAGAATCACTTTCATTGAAAGGGGTTGCCAAGCTTCCAAAAAACTACGAGTTTCCTGAAATCTGAGCAAACATTTTTTTACCCAATGTTGACGATACTGGCAGGTAATGATCAGCACACCAATCCCACTTGGCTCACCAAATTTCGTCTTCTAGCTTAAACCGTTCCTTTGCAGTAACCGTTTTCATGTTTAGGTTTCACTCTGTTTTCTCCTATATGGATACATGTTGTTGGAACTCTAAATTAAACACGGTTTGTAGTAGCTCTTTGAAACTTGGCACAATAATATAGTTCCAAGTTCTATCGCTATGGTTTGTGTCCTATTGAACTAGCCCCAAGCAGAGACTGACGAGAATCACTTTCATTGAAAGGGGTTGCCAATCTTTAGAAAAACTACGAGTTTCCGGAAATCTCAGCAAACATTTTTTCACCCAATCTTCATGATACTTGCACATAATGATCACAACACCAGTCCCACTTGGCTCACCAAATTTCGTTCTTCTTTGTTAAATCGTTCCTTTGCAGTAATCGTTTTCATATTTAGGTTTCACTCTGTTTTCTCCTATATGGATACATGTATTTGGAACTCTAAATCAAACACGGTTTGTGCTAGCTCTTAGAAACTTGGCACAATAATGTAGTTCCAAGTTCTATCGCTATGGTTTGTGTCCTATTGAAGTAGCCCCAAGCAGAGACTGACGAGAATCACTTTCATTGAAAGGTGTTGCAAAGATTCCAAAAAACTACGAGTTTTCGGGAATCTCAACAAACATTTTTTCACCCAATCTTGATGATACTGGCAGGTAATGATCAGTACACCAATCCCACTTGGCGCACCAAATTTCGTTCTTCTAGGTTAAACGGTTCCTTTGCAGGAACCGTTTTCATGTTTAGGTTTCACTCTGTTTTGTCCTATATGGATACATGTAGTTGGAACTCTAAATCAAACACGGTTGTGCTAGCTCTTTGAAACTTGGCACAATAATGTAGTTCCAAGTTCTATCGCTATGGTTTGTGTCCTATTGAAGTAGCCCCAAGCAGAGACTGACGAGAATCACTTTCATTGAAAGGTGTTGCAAAGCTTCCAAAAAACTACGAGTTTCCTGAAATCTCAGCAAACATTTTTTCACCCAATCTTGATGATACTGGCAGGTAATGATCAGCACACCAATCCCACTTGGCTCACCAAATTTCGTTTTTCTAGCTTAAACCATTCCATTGCAGGAACCGTTTTCATGTTTAGGGTTCACTCCTTTTTCTCCTATATGGGCACATGTATTTGGAACTCTAAATCAAACACGGTTTGTGCTAGCTCTTTGAAACTTGGCACAATAATGTAGTTCCAAGTTCTATTGCTATGGTTTGTGTCCTATTGAAGTAGCCCCAAGCAGAGACTGACCAGAATCCCTTTCATTGAAAGGGGTTGCCAAGCTTCCAAAAAACTACGAGTTTCCTGAAATCTCAGCAAACATTTTTTTACACAATCTTGATGATACTGGCAGGTAATGATCAGTACACCAATCCCACTTGGCTCACCAAATTTCGATCTTCTAGGTTAAATCGTTCCTTTGCAGTAATCGTTTTCATATTTAGGTTTCACTCTGTTTTCTCCTATATGGATACATGCAGTTGGAACTCTAAATCAAACACGGTTTGTGCTAGCTCTTTGAAACTTGCACAATAATGTACTTCAAAGTTCTATCGCTATGGTTTGTGTCCTATTGAAGTAGCCCCAAGCAGAGACTGACGAGAATCACTTTCATTGAAAGGGGTTGCCAAGCTTCCAAAAAACTACGAGTTTCCTGAAATGTCAGCAAACATTTTTTTACCCAATCTTGATGATACTGGCACGTAATGATAAGTACACCAATCCCACTTGGCTCACCAAATTTCGTTCTTCTAGCTTAAACCGTTTCTTTGCAGTAACCGTTTTCATGTTTAGGTTTCACTCTGTTTTCTCCTATATGGATACATGTGTTTGGAACTCTAAATCAAACACGGTTTGTACTAGCTCTTTGAAACTTGGCACAATAATGTAGTTCCAAGTTCTATCGCTATGGTTTGTGTCCTATTGAAGTAGCCCCAAGCAGAGACTGACGAGAATCACTTTCATTGAAAGGGGTTGCCAAGCTTTCGAAAAACTACGAGTTTCCGGAAATCTCAGCAAACATTTTTTCACCCAATCTTGATGATACTGGCAGGTAATGATCAGTACACCAATCCCACTTGGCTCACCTAATTTCGTTCTTCTAGGTTAAACGGTTCCTTTGCAGGAACCGTTTTCATGTTTAGGTTTCACTCTGTTTTCTCCTATATGGATACATGTAGTTGGTACTCTAAATCAAACACGGTTTGTGCTAGCTCTTTGAAACTTGGCACAATAATGTAGTTCCAAGTTCTTTCGCTATGGTTTGTGTCCTATTGAAGTAGCCCCAAGCAGAGACTGACGAGAATCCTTTAATTGAAAGGTGTTGCCAAGCTTCCAAAAAACTACGAGTTTCCGGAAATCTCAACAAACATTTTTTCACCCAATCTTGATGATACTTGCAGGTAATGATCAGTACACCAATCCCACTTGGCTCACCAAATTTCATTCTTCTAGGTTTAAACGGTTCCTTTGCAGTAACCGTTTTCATATTTAGGTTTCACACTGTTTTCTCCTATATGGATACATGTAGTTGGAACTCTAAATCAAACACGGTTTGTGCTAGCTCTTTGAAACTTGGCACAATAATGTAGTTCCAAGTTCTATCGCTATGGTTTGTGTCCTATTGAAGCAGCCCCAAGCAGACACTGACGAAAATCACTTTCATTGAAAGGGGTTGCCAAGCTTCCAAAAAACTACGAGTTTCCTGAAATGTCAGCAAACATTTTTTTACCCAATCTTGATGATACTGGCACGTAATGATCAGTACACCAATCCCACTTGGCTCACCAAATTTCGTTCTTCTAGCTTAAACCGTTCCTTTGCATTAACCGTTTTCATTTTTAGGTTTCACCCCGGTTTTTCATATATGGATACATGTAGTTGGAACTCTAAATCAAACACGGTTTGTGCTAGCTCTTTGAAACTTGGCACAATAATGTAGTTCCAAGTTCTATCGCTATGGTTTGTGTCCTATTGAAGTAGCCCCAAGCAGAGACTGACGAGAATCCCTTTCATTGAAAGGGGTTGCCAAGCCTCCAAAAAACTACGAGTTTTCTGAAATGTCAACAAACATTTTTTTACCCAATCTTGATGATACTGGCACGTAATGATCAGTACACCAATCCCACTTGGCTCACCAAATTTCGTTCTTCTAGCTTAAACCGTTCCTTTGCAGTAACCGTTTTCATGTTTAGGTTTCACTCTGTTTTCTCCTATATGGATACATGTATTTGGAACTCTAAATCAAACACGGTTTGTACTAGCTCTTTGAAACTTGGCACAATAATGTAGTTCCAAGTTCTATCGCTGTGGTTTGTGTCCTATTGAAGTAGCCCCAAGCAGAGACTGACGAGAATCACTTTCATTGAAAGGGGTTGCCAAGCTTTCGAAAAACTACGAGTTTCCTGAAATCTCAGCAAACATTTTTTCACCCAAACTTCATGATACTTGCAGATAATGATCACAACACCAGTCCCACTTGGCTCACCAAATTTCGTTCTTCTTTGTTAAATCGTTCCTTTGCAGTAATCGTTTTCATATTTAGGTTTCACTCTGTTTTCTCCTATATGGATACATGTAGTTGGAACTCTAAATCAAACACGGTTTGTGCTCGCTCTTTGAAACTTGGCACAATAATGTAGTTCCAAGTTCTATCGCTATGGTTTGTGTCCTATTGAAGCAGCCCCAAGCAGAGACTGACGAAAATCACTTTCATTGAAAGGGGTTGCCAAGCATTCGAAAACTACGAGTTTCCGGAAATCTCAGCAAACATTTTTTCACCCAATCTTGATGATACTTGCAGATAATGATCACAACACCAGTCCCACTTGGCTCACCAAATTTCGTTCTTCTAGGTTAAACGGTTCCTTTGCAGGAACCGTTTTCATGTTTAGGTTTCACTCTGTTTTCTCCTATATGGATACATGTAGTTGGAACTCTAAATCAAACACGGATTGTGCTAGCTCTTTGAAACTTGGCACAATAATGTAGTTCCATGTTCTATCGCTATGGTTTGTGTCCTATTGAAGTAGCCCCAAGCAGAGACTGACGAGAATCACTTTCATTGAAAGGTGTTGCAAAGCTTCCAAAAAACTACGAGTTTCCTGAAATCTCAGCAAACATTTTTTCACCCAATCTTGATGATACTGGCAGGTAATGATCAGCACACCAATCCCACTTGGCTCACCAAATTTCGTTTTTTCTAGCTTAAACCATTCCTTTGCAGGAACCGTTTTCATGTTTAGGTTTCACTCCTTTTTCTCCTATATGGGCACATGTAGTTGGAACTCTAAATCAAACACGGTTTGTGCTAGCTCTTTGAAACTTGGCACAATAATGTAGTTCCAAGTTCTATCGCTATGGTTTGTGTCCTATTGAAGTAGCCCCAAGCAGAGACTGACGAGAATCCCTTTCATTGAAAGGGGTTGCCAAGCTTCCAAAAAACTATGAGTTTCCTGAAATCTCAGCAAACATTTTTTTTACCCAATCTTGATGATACTGGCACGTAATGATCAGTACACCAATCCCACTTTGCTCACGAAATTTCGTTCTTCTAGATTAATCCCTTCCTTTGCAGTAACCGTTTTCATGTTTAGGTTTCACTCTGTTTTCTCCTATATGGATACATGTAGTTGGAACTCTAAATCAAACACGGTTTGTACTAGCTCTTTGAAACTTGGCACAATAAGGTAGTTCCAAGTTCTATCGCTATGGTTTGTGTCCTATTGAAGTAGCCCCAAGCAGAGACTGACGAGAATCCCTTTCATTGAAAGGGGTTGCCAAGCTTCCAAAAAACTACGAGTTTCCTGAAATCTCAGCAAACTTTTTTTACCCAATCTTGATGATACTGGCAGGTAATGATCAGTACACCAATCCCACTTGGCTCACCAAATTTCGTTCTTCTAGCTTAAACCGTTCCTTTGCAGTAACCGTTTTCATGGTTAGATTTCACTCTGTTTCTCCTATATGGATACATGTATTTGGAACTCTAAATCAAACACGGTTTGTAGAAGCTCTTTGAAACTTGGCACAATAATGTAGTTCCAAGTTCTATCGCTATGGTTTGTGTCCTCTTGAAGTAGCCCCAAGCAGAGAATGACGAGAATCACTTTCATTGAAAGGGGTTGCCAAGCTTTCGAAAAACTACGAGTTTCCGGAAATCTCAGCAAACATTTTTTCACCCAATCTTCATGATACTTGCAGATAATGATCAGCACACCAGTCCCACTTGGCTCACCAAATTTCGTTCTTTCTTTGTTAAATCGTTCCTTTGCAGGAATCTTTTTCATATTTAGGTTTCACTCTGTTTTCTCCTATATGGATACATGTAGTTGGAACTCTAAATCAAACACGGTTTGTGCTAGCTCTTTGAAACTTGGCACAATAATGTAGTTCCAATTTCTTTCGCTATGGTTTGTGTCCTATTGAAGTAGCCCCAACCAGAGACTGACGAGAATCACTTTCATTGAAAGGTGTTGCCAAGCTTCCAAAAAACTACGAGTTTCCTGAAATCTCAACAAATATTTTTTCACCCAATCTTGATGCTACTGGCAGGTAATGATCAGTACACCAATCCCACTTGGCTCACCAAATTTCATTCTTCTAGGTTAAACGGTTCCTTTGCAGGAACCGTTTTCATGTTTAGGTTTCACTCTGTTTTTTCCTATATGGATACATGTAGTTGGAACTCTAAATCAAACACGGTTTGTGCTAGCTCTTTGAAACTTGGCACAATAATGTAGTTCCAAGTTCTATCGCTATGGTTTGTGTCCTATTGAAGTAGCCCCAAGCAGAGAATGACAAGAATCACTTTCATTGAAAGGGGTTGCCAAGCTTTCGAAAAACTCCGAGTTTCCGGAAATCTCAGCAAACATTTTTTCACCCAATCCTGATGATACTTTCAGATAAAGATCTGTACACCACTCCCACTTGGATCACCAAATTTCGTTCTTCTACGTTAAATCGTTCCTTTGCAGTAATCGTTTTCATATTTAGGTTTCAATCTGTTTTCTCCTATATGGATACATGTAGTTGGAACTCTAAATCAAACATGGTTTGTGCTAGCTCTTTGAAACATGGAACAATAATGTAGTTCCAAGATCTATCGCTATGGTTTGTGTCCTATTGAAGTAGCCCCAAGCAGATACTGACGAGAATCACTATCATTGAAAGGGGTTGCCAAGCTTCCAAAAAACTACGAGTTTCCGGAAATCTCAGCAAACATTTTTTCACCCAATCTTGATGATACTGGCAGGTAAATGATCAGTACACCAATCCCACTTGGCTCACCAAATTTCATTCTTCTAGGTTAAACGGTTCCTTTGCAGGAACCGTTTTCATGTTTAGGTTTCACTCTGTTTTCTCCTATATGGATACATGTATTTGGAACTCTAAATCAAACACGGTTTGTGCTAGCTCTTTGAAACTTGGCACAATAATGTAGTTCCAAGTTCTATCGCTATGGTTTGTGTCCTATTAAAGTAGCCCCAAGCAGAGACTGACGAGAATCACTTTCATTGAAAGGGGTTGCCAAGCTTTCGAAAAACTACGAGTTTCCGGATTCTCAGCAAACATTTTTTCACCCAATCTTGATGATACTTGCAGATAATGATCACAACACCAGTCCCACTTGGTTCATCAAATTTCGTTCTTATAGGTTAAATCGTTCCTTTGTCGAAATCGTTTTCATGTTTACGTTTCACTCTGTTTTCTCCTATATGGATACATGCAGTTGGAACTCTAAATCAAACACGGTTTGTGCTAGCTCTTTGAAACTTGGCACAATAATGTAGTTCCAAGTTCTATCGCTATGGTTTGTGTCCTTTTGAAGTACCCCAAGCAGAGACTGATGAGAATCCCTTTCATTGAAAGGGGTTGTCAAGCTTCCAAAAAACTAAGGGTTTCCGGAAATCTCAGCAAACATTTTTTCACGCAATCTTGATGATACTGGCAGGTAATGATCAGTACACCGATCCCACTTGGCTCACAAAATTTCGTTCTTCTTGGTTAAACGGTTCCTTTGCAAGAACCGTTTTCATGTTTAGGTTTCACTCTGTTTTCTCCCATATGAATACATGTAGTTGGAACTCTAAATCAAACACGGTTTGTGCTAGCTCTTTGAAACTTGGCACAATAATGTAGTTCCAAGTTCTATCGCTATGGATTGTGTCCTATTGAAGTAGCCCCAAGCAGAGACTGACGAGAATCACTTTCATTGAAAGGTGTTGCAAAGATTCCAAAAAACTACGAGTTTTCGGGAATCTCAACAAACATTTTTTCACCCAATCTTGATGATACTGGCAGGTAATGATCAGTACACCAATCCCACTTGGCTCACTAAATTTCTTTCTTCTAGCTTAAACCGTTTCTTTGCAGTAACCGTTTTCATGTTTAGTTTTCACTCTGTTTTCTCCTATATGGATACATGTAGTTGGAACTCTAAATCAAACACGGTTTGTGCTAGCTCTTTGAAATTTGTCACAATAATGTAGTTCGAAGTTCTATCGCTATGGTTTGTGTCCTATTGAAGTAGCCCCAAGCAGAGACTGACGAGAATCACTTTCATTGAAAGGGGTTGCCAAGCTTTCGAAAAACTACGAGTTTCCGGAAATCTCAGCAAACATTTTTTCACCCAATCTTGATGATACTTGCAGATAATGATCACAACACCAGTCCCACTTGGTTCACCAAATTTCGTTCTTATAGGTTAAATCGTTCCTTTGTCGAAATCGTTTTCATGGTTAGGTTTCACTCCTTTTTCTCCTATTTGGGCACATGTAGTTGGAACTCTAAATCAAACACGGTTTGTGCTAGCTCTTTGAAACTTGGCACAATAATGTAGTTCCAAGTTCTATCGCTATGGTTTGTGTCCTATTGAAGTAGCCCCAAGCAGAGACTGACGAGAATCCCCTTTCATTGAA